>NC_135376.1:63497500-63542500 GCF_049243985.1 Paroedura picta | reverse complement strand
GCTAGTCAATACAACATGACTGGTTTCCATACATGCGCCCAATAGAGCACATACCCCACCCCTGCTGTGAGCATTTCCTACCACACTGCTCCTCAGCCAAGATACTGAGTTAAATCAAGCACACCAGTGTCTGGCAAATTAACAGTGGTGTCTTTCTTTTAAAGCTCCTTTCTACATTCTTTAGCAATGCAGATGACGGCTGGTCTGTTTGGATGACGAAAGCATTCACATGTGCAGGATTTTGCAAAGCACAGTGGGAGTCCTAGTTTCTACTCTCATGTTTGTTTTTCAGGTTTTTAAAAGAGACTTTAAAATGGAAAATTAAACATTGTGGCAAAATAAAAAGGACACCGTGATTGTACTATGTAAAATAATCTGACACACAATCCCGGTATAGGAGGATAGACTGTTCTGAAAATGTCCTTTCTTGCATTTTCTGCTAGGCAACCAACTATGTATTGTGTAAAGGTTTCTCTGATTGGTTTTCTTTCTGCAGGCTCAGGTAACTAGCATGCAGCCATAAATCTGTTCACAATTTGTTTGAGCAGTTTGTTGCCAAACTGAGCAAATCTGGGGGTAAGCTCACCTACATTGCAGCTGTCAAGTAAGTTTGGCTGCTGTATGCATTTGCCATGAAATGACTGACACCCTTACTTGTGAGGCAGATTAGTCTGAAAGAGCATGAGGGACACAAGTGATCATCCAGTAAGTGGCAAACTGGAGATTTGGATTTGTATCACTCCAATTTGAAATCCAACACTCTAGACACAATACTACATTGATAGTTTAATGAGGGAAGATTAAATTTAAACCAGTTGGTAGTACAAGCGGATGGACAGATCATGACTATGTTTGAGACTCAACCTGCGAGATGTTGCCCATCCACCCCCAAAATCACAAGGTAGAGGTCAACAAATGGGTTAAACCAGGGTGCAACCACTTAACTATCCCAAACCCTAATACCATAAAATGCTCCTCAATGCAGTTGTCAGCATCTGGACATTCTCAGCTTGTCTCCAATCTTGGCAAGGTGAAATTGTCAGATGCTACTTTTTCATTTCTGCACAGTTTATGCCAAAAGATGACAATGATCACTATAATTCCGCACAAGCCCTGATCATATAAGAGCTAAAACAGTATTTTCCATCACTGAAGCTCCATCTACATGTTGGGGACAACTCAGCGAATTTGCATTGCACAAATGATAGGAATTTATGTCCTCTTAGACAACATTCTATTTTTGCAAACACAGCACATAGTGAGAAGTCATTGCAGCCTTCTCCCAGTTGTTTTTGTGTCCTCAAATCACCTCCAGAACTACCTGCTGGCTACACAGAAATTGCACAACAAAGCTGATAAGGGCTTCACGGCAGTTTGCAAACATAAAAACAGTCATTTCTCCTGTGTGCAGACAGAAAAGTGCTGATATGCATAGGGGAGGCCCCAATCTCCCACTGCACATGTGATAAAAAGTTTTTGTGATGTTTCCCAACAAACACAAGGATTTTGTGATGTGTAGAGGGATCCCTAGGGAATTCCCTCCCTAGCCTCTTGGTCAGCCACGAATGACTGACTTTAGTACTTCTTCCCATCCTAGATGCCTCAAAATGCTTGTCAATGTTACAGACTTCCAGTGCATAACTCACAGAATTCTTGCCGAACTCCCTTCTTAGGGACTAACCAGTCCCAGTAGGCCATTAAAATTCATCAACCCATCCTGAACAACCCATTTTCTGAATTTGTCCCCCTTCCAAGAAACCCTAGATCAGCCTGAAGTTACTGGCTAATACCATATTGCTCCTCTGAAGAGTGGGCAGAGTAAAGCCTGACATAAGAGATCTGACTGGCAATAAAGGACCCTCCCAAGGTTTTTGGGCATTGGCTCTGCTGCAAAAGAAAGGCCTTCTTTCCTCCATTGTCACAGCCCTGTGCTTTATTTCTTCAAGAGAGAAGGGAATAATCTTCTGTTTCGATGAGGGTGAAAAATAGGATTCTTTATCAATTTAATTGAAGACAAGGTGCAAAACCTTCCCTCTACAGGGAACAGAAAATCTCTCGTGAGTATGGCCTGGGTTCCTTGTCCCAGGTTGAGACAATAAAATTCAGGATTCAAGCCCCAGAGCATCACACATATTGGATCATGGGAGATCTTCCAGATGGCGTACATGTCGCAGCACCGTGGAGCCTGAGCACGCATGTAAACCTTTTCAAAGGGGAACAAATTCTCAACATCTGATCGCTTGACAATTTGCATGCACAAATACCTGAATACGGTATCAAAATACTTACTGGGTTAAATGTATTCATTATTTGCCCTCATAATGTTTCTACCAAGAAATACTTACCTTTTAGCTGGTATGACATAAGTCAAAAGGTTAGTGCCAGAAATCTTTGTTTGTGCTATTAGTTGTTAAAAGTCTGCAAATAATGGCTCATCATTTTGTGGCTAATCCTTTTGTTCCTTTGAAACAGGAACAAAAATATATGTGTGTATTGTTGTCCTGCCATCAAAGTCTTTTTATTCATAACTGAATCCTGATTATTTACACATCTTAAATTCAGTCCCGATCGCTTTTTAAAAAAAGAACGCAAAGTTTCTGTAAGAATAAAGTGAGAAGAGGACCAGGCTATGTTTTTAACATACTTCAATTACATATAAAACTAGCTGAAATATGTTAGGCAGTCCTCCTCCTTCTTTGGAACATTTGCTTGGCTGATGGCTCATATGGCAAGTTTCAAACTGGAGTGAATTTTTTATGGAGAAGTTATATGAAAGTAAGCTTCTAAATGGAAATAGTTACAGATCCGCTAACAATAATGGCAAGCCATGATGCATCTATAAATCACAGGGGCATGTGACCATTTTCTACTGCTTGCGATACATGCCTGGGAAACTTACCAATTTAGCAAAGAATCATTCTGCCTCCATCAAATCGCTAGAATCCTAATGAGTTGATAAAGAAGGCACAGATGAGGATAGATTTACTACTCTTCTGCACTGTCTGAGTCCCAGAAATATTTGTAGAAATAAACTGATGATTACTTTTTTAGGAATGGCAGATAAAGTAGATACTACATTCACAGTTCCAGCGCTGCTTTAACAACCAGTTTCTAGACTGTGATCTTTCATTTTAAGATGTGAAAGTGTAATTAAACCTAAGAGACATAAGCTCGGGTATCTGTGTTACATGTGTGCATGCATCTTTATTTGTTACATTTTAATTTCTCCACAGAGCCAAAAGACCATAAAATTCAGGTTTAGCAACATTATAGGTTTAGACCAACGTGGCTACTAGCTGAATACCAGATCAGGTTCAAGGTTGTGGTAATTACCTTTAAGGCCATATGTGGTCTGGGCCCAGCGTACCTGAAGGATCACCTCTCTGCTTATGCCCCTCAAAGAGCACTACTCTTAGCCAACACCAACTGGCTGGTGGTCCTTGGTCCCAAAGAAGCATGTCTGACCTTAACCAGGGCTGGATTGGTCTCTGCCATGGTCCCCACTTTATGGAATGAGCTCCCAGAGGAGATCCAGTCCCTGCCAGAGCTAACACAGCTCCACAGGGCCTGCAAAACAGAGCTCTTCGACCAAGTGGGGGCCAGGACAGTGAACCAACATCTACTGGGCTCTCCAGAACCCCATCAATGATATTACTATTATTACTATTATTATTATTTAATTTATTTTGCACCACTCCCAGAACAGCTTGTGGAGGGTTACAACTATTCTTAAATAAAACCCCAGTAAAAACCCCATTAAACCATACAGGACATAAAACATGACAAGCAGTAGCACATAAACATGGTGGTATTACACGAACTTCCCTTCCCCACAAGACTTATAATAACAGTGTGGGAAGAGGGGGGCATCGATAACTCATGGCCTAATGCTGCCTAGCACCATGGGAAGCCTGGACCCAATCTTCCTCACTGCCCTGGCCTCAACCATAGACCTGGCAGAGGAGCTCTGTTTTGCAGGCCCTGTGACATGCCTGCAGGGCCCACAGCTTGACCAGGAGCTCATTCCACCAGGTAGGGGCCAGGACTGAAAATGCCCTGGTCCTGGTCAAGACCAGGTATGCTCTCTGGGGCCAGGAATGACCAACAAGTTGGTATCTGCAGAGTGTAAAACTCTGTAGGTGGCATAGGGTGACAGGAAGTCCCTCAGGTATGTGAGTCCCAGACCACGAAGGGCCTTAAAGGTCAAGACTAAAATCTTGAACCGGCAATCAATTCAGCTGCCAGCATAGGCTGAATATGGGCCCTCCAAGGTATTCCTGTGAGGACCCTAGGACCCGCATTTTGTCCCAGCTGCAATCTCTGGGTCAAGGACAAGGGCAGGCACACATAGAGCGAGTTACAGAAATCTATACTAGAGGTGACTTTTGTATGGATCACCATGGCCAGGTTTTCAGAGGACAGGTAGGGCACTAGTAGCCATGCTGGTGAAGATGGAAAAATGCCTGGCCAGCTACTCTCTTTAACTGTGCCTCCATGGTTAGTGAGGCATCAATGGTCTGAGACATAGTCATGAGTTGCACCCCTGCCAGAGTGAGTAGATGCATTTCCTGGCCTCCCCCCCTCCCCCCCTGTATTTCCCAACCACAGGACCTCTGTTTTGGAGGGTTAAGTTTCCAACGACTCATCTCAAGCTATTGAACCACTGCTTCCAAACATCTGGCAAATGGTTCCAGGGGGGAATCTGGGTGGCCATCCATAAGGAGATAGAACTGGGTGTCATCAACATATTTATGACAACCCACCCCAAAGCTCTGCACCAACTGGGTCAGAGGGTACATAAAGATGTTGAAAAGTGTGAGGAAGAGAACTGCTGAATGTCTTTTGCCTTACAAGTCACCATAAGTAAGCTGTGACTGGATAATATTTTCCACTAAGGATGCGCAAAAAATGGGGCACACCCCAAAATTTCCCACAAAATTGCCCAGTTCTATTCCTCCCCCAAACTTTTCACAGATATTTATCCAGATCAGGAACACCCCAAACATCAAACCAGAAATTTCTAGTCCGTACTCACCTTTACTTTCCTCTTCTACAGTTTGATGGGTCAACAGAGTCTGCAGATCAGCAGTGGCCATAGGCCATAACTTGGATGTCAGTGCATTCAAGTATTGCGGCATCCAACAGGAAAATAAAACCTTTAGCTTAAATTGACTTGCAGGAGGGCACTTTGGCCTCAAGGAAGACATGCACACATATCCATTGGCTTAAACAAGGCCACAGCTTTATTAATACTCCATAGGAATGTTTGCACAGCATGGGAGAGGGATCCTGACTTGCAGTCAGAAGACCACAAGAACCCAGACTCCAGCAGCGCCCTGGATCCTATCTGGATCCCCGCTGGAGACACAGGTCTCCTTGCTGCTGGGATCCCATCGAAAGGAAGTGCCAGCAGCACCCTGGGGCTCACCAGGCACCCTCACCAGGATTGCGGGTCCCCTTGCTGCTGGATTCCCACCTTAGGGAATTGTCCACCTGGGATGGCAAGAGGAAGTGCACACTTCTCTTGGCACTGTCCCAGGTCACCCATGAGGTGCCAAGCCATGGGGTACCAAGGAGAGTCACCCACCTCCTTCTTGGTCCCATATCAGGCTACCTGGCACTGCAAGCCCCAAGCCTCCCTAGTCGGATTTCCTCTGTTTGCAGACCTGCCACCTCGTAGGGAGGTCCCCAGTCTGGGGAGTCTGATGCACATATCAAACTCCCCCCAAACAGGCTCCATCCCATGCCAAAACTACCAGCTGTGACAAAATGCAATAGAAATACATCACCCAGTGGCCATAAAGACATAAGTTTAATAGCCAACAAAACAGGTTGGGTGGGAGGGAAGCTGCTCGGGTGGCGCACCTGGTACAAGAGGCAGGGCTCCTCCATGTGGCACAAGCCCATGCACATGTGCCAAGTGGGCAAGTGTAATGCTCTCACCCAGCGCACACCTTTCCTACAACCAGAGAACCTTCCCCCCCCCATGCATCTTCCTGCTGCCCGCTCCTATGCCTTCTCAATGGTGGCGGCTGCTTTCACAGATTTTTATGTTAGTTTTTTCAAAATGTGGGGCATCTTGAAAAAACTTTGGATGTCTTGAGGTTTCTCTTCATCCTTCTTGTTAGGCTTTTTTTTTTTTTAATTTCATGGGACTCTGCTTTCTCCCCATTCCTGTTTACTTCTTTTTCTTTAAATCCACTGCTTTTTAGCTCACTTGACCACATAGCCATTTAATCCTATTGACTGTGGCATCCCATGACTATATTGGCTTCCCAGCAAGGCAAGCTAACCTTATGTTTTCCTTTACAGGGAAAATGGCTTCTTAGTGAGGGAGAGATGGACAGACACTGGGAATTGTTAGACACACCATAACTCTGCAGAAAGGACTCTTCCAAATTGCTTCCCCTCACAATGACACTTATTAGCATTTAATTGGATCATGGGAGAGCTGTTCACAGAACTCTTGCTGTCATTTTTCTAAGGGAAGTGAGCAAAAAGAAAGGAAGGAAGGAAGAAGAATGGTGCTGGAAAGAACAGCATAAAAACTCAACAGGTATGTTCCAGCTTCAGGAAATGCCAAAATGAGACGTTCCTTTTGACACTGGCAAAAAAATGATCACAAAACAAGGTAAGTAGTTTCATCTCATCTCCAGCCTGCAACAACTACAGTATTTGTGCCCAGGAGCCAAGCCTATTGGGACTCCCCCCTGCATGTACATGTCATGCAGCAGATGTGCACAGTCCCTTCAAATATGACAGTATAAACTCCATGTGCAGTAGCCTTGAGAGGAACATGAAATGGTACCCTGCAGCATCTTCTTAATATTAAAGGAAAGCAGAATCTTGACAAAAATGAGAGAGTCTGGACTAGCAGCAGTGGCCAGGAAGCTGGAAAGGTTAACTCATAAAGAGCTCCTACACTTCATAGTTTTCTCTGCAGAGCTTGGAACTTCCCATACCTAATGAGCTCAGGAGAAATGTTTATGGTCTGGTCCTTCTATAATATTAGAGATGTGAAGCCTCTGGGGGTTGATAAAACTTCCTTTTCTTAGGCAGAGTGAAGGCCTGATTGCTTTTTTTTCTGAGAGGACAGGCCTTTATTAATTCCCATGTCTTTTAACAGCGCATTAGGTCCTAGAGTTTCATTGTTCTCTGGGCAACAGTTCCTGACCACTCATTGCTAACCAGTGGGTTTCTCTTTGAACTTGGGAAAGTGAAAACGGCTACAGCTCAGCTTTCAATTAGAGCTGGGGGGATAGTAAATGCTGCAGGCTTTCCTAAATGGTTGACATTCTTGTCTTCGCAGATGTAAATGATTTGTAAGGACTAAGGAAATCAATCAGAAGCTATAGCCCCGCTCTTCTTGTGCAAGTGACTCATGGTATGCTGAGAAAATGCTGTCACTTTTGGCAAGCCGGGGAACCTATCCTTTCTTACAGATTCAGGTAAAGAAAGAAGAATGTGGAAGTCCAGCACTTGTGGTTCATTAATAACTTTTAATTTGTGACCACGTATCTTTGTTTTACCTAAGCAGGGGTGGACAAGCTGTGGCTCTCTAGATCCTCATGAGTCCCTGCCAGCCACCCTGATCTAGGAGGATATGCCAATCTGAAGTGATATGCAATTGGAATAACAGTTTTCCCCAGACATTTCAATTATGTGCCATTTCCACATGGAGGGGTAAAACGCAAGTGGCTACCTGCTGGCAAACACAGGATGGTAAATACTGCATTTGCAGGCCTTCTCATGGGGAGATGCCTCCCATGTTTTCCCTCTGCTCCTGATGAGGCTGCAAAAGAAAACATGCCGAACTTCTCCCTCCACTCCTTGGCTTGTCAATCACAGAAGCCACCAATCACAGCACAGGAGTTCTTTCATGGACTGAAACTTTCTCCCCCTCCTCCGGGCCCAAAATTTATTATTTTTTTAAGGCACTTCCATGGACTGCAGTGGAGATGGTCTCTCTTATAAGTGATTATAAGCAACGAGTACACATTGCAATGCATAACTTTAAATTAAAAAAAATAATTTTCATGATTGGGAAACTTTGGAGACCCAAAAACATCTGCTGAGAGGGGATTGGTTGCCTTGAGTGATTGACAGGCCTAGGAGAGGTGAGTAAAGAGCACACTGCTCTCTTCTGCCTCCCCCCCCCATTAGTGAGGAGGGGAAAAGGTGTGATATGGTGGCAGAAAAAAGCATTAAGGCTTTACAGTATGGAAGGGTGAAAAATCACAATTTAATACCCCACAATTGCGGGCTGATGACAAAGCACAATTTGGCCCTCCATGCAGAAATGGTTCTGGATTCCCTAAATCACAATTTTAAAATGGCCAAATCATGACCTGGCTACTAGACAGCCTCAGAGTGTTGGCAACACCACGTGGAGGGGGCTATATATGCAACCAACATGCCAAGGCTGTCCAGGAACGTTTTCTTCATGCGGAAATGGCCACATTCTTCCTAGGCCCAAATTAATGCTGCCATGACAAGTAATGCGAGTTATGGGAAAGGCTTTTCCAACCCTTTCTTCAAGTTTTTTTCAGGAATATATTTTCTACTGCTACTTAGCAGGTTACAAATCATCTGAATACGCTGGACTCAAATATGTACATCCCTGAACAAAAAATGGTCTGTAAAAGGCAGCACTTGGAAGGCCTCATCAGCTCCCAAGGAAGCATGGTCTGTTTTTGTTTTGTTTTTTCAATTTAGCAGAAAGGCTCTCCTGGGAAGATAGTTTCAGAGAATCTGTGTTGGTCTAGCAAAACAGCTAGATTCAAGTCCAATAGCCCCTTAGAGACCAACAAGATTTTAGGGGTATAAGCTTTCAAAACTCTCTTCATCAGATACAGATAATTAGGGACCCTGAAGGCTGAATGCTCCCAGGACATGAAAACACCTAATTTGTGTGGTATAGCAAAGATGGTCACCAGTGTGCCTCTCTTTAAACCAACACCAGGGAGTTGGTCCTCAGTTCCTCTCCAGCGTGTTAATAACATTAAATAATTACTGATTGAAGCTCTAATAAATTCACTATATCATGGTTCCCCAGCATGGTGCCTGTGGGTGCCATAATGCCTCCCAACTTTTTTTTTTGGCACACATCAAGTGTTTTTAGACAGTAGAGTGCGCCAGGTATGGCTTTTGTTTATCAGGTCTTCTTATTGGCCTTCTGATTGGGTACCATATTTAAAATTTGCTTCAGCAGCAGCTGGCCCTACAGCTCAAGGGTCTTCCCTGCGTGATTGAAGGTAAACTGTGTGTGTACAAGAAAATATTTTAAACAATTACTTATTTTAAAGGTATTTTGTTAAACTTAGCTTCTGCCTGCGATGTTGAGGAGTTGCTATTATACATGACCTTACTTTCTGATATTTCATGGGTGGCTCTACCTCCTGTGACAAACTTTTTGTGGGTTTTTTTGTTTTCTGTAGCAGCCATTTTGTCCTTATGCCCACAATCCTGTGTCAGATTCCAATGGTGCTTTCAGGTGAGGACCCACAGCACTCGTTACATAATAACTGCATAACTAATAATGTTTTGTTGCATCCATGTCTGATACTTACACAAGCAAATAACTACTCATATGTCTTAACATCATGCCTGCTTTATTGGCAACAAATTACCCATTCTCTGTTTCTTCTCATGGGAAGTCAGTAATATTGGATGATACCAGTGATAGTTGGATGAGAAATGAAAGCCTTTCCTTCTGTGATTTTCGCTCTAGTACTTTAGCTCACAGAAGTATGGCTTGCTGAAATAAGTAGGAGAAAAGCTTCTTCCAAACCAGGCACCTGTAGATGGTGCCATAACTTTCTCAAGAATCATAAATATTTTCAACATAATTCAAAGCTGACAATGTACAATCTGTGGGAATCTACATTATCAAAATAACTGAACAGTTTTTAATGGCAGATGTGATTTTAAAGGTTTTTATTATTAACTATGTGACTGTTTTTACTGTTGGGCACCACCCTGAACCTGTGTGGGGAGGGTGGTGTATACATTAAATAAATAATAAATAATTTCCTTGGGGATGGCTAAGTTCAGAAGTATAAGGAGAAAGGGGGAAATTATGTAGAATATCTACAAAGGCAAAAGAAGATCTGCCTTGATAGAAAATAGGTGAGCTTTATCAAGCTGGAACAGGCTTCCTCGGGAGGTGGTGGGTTCTCCATCTTTGGAAATTTTTAAACAGAGGCTAGATAGTCATCTGACAGAGAGACTGAATCTGTGAAGGCAAAGGGGTGGCAGATTACAGTGGATGAGCGATAGCGTTGTGAGTGTCCTGCATAGTGCAGGGGGTTGGACTAGATGACCCATGAGGTCCCTTCCAATTCTATGATTCTATGATTCTAAGTATTCTTAAAGAGACCTTCAGAGTTGAGAGTTCCTATGGAGTTAATTTGTCTCTTCCAAAGGAAGGACAGGTTTATTTAAAAAGTTAACAAGTTCCAGAGAACTACCTGGTTATTCTCACAGGCCTGGTCAGAGGTCACTAGGCTCCAGAATCTTTCAAATCTTTGAAACATTTGGGGAGACCAGCAGTAAGAGGGATGCACACATTTTTCACCATTCTAGTTGTGTGTATTGAAATTGACATTCTTTACATTTCTGTTCAGAAGGAGGGCAATGAGAGAAGACAGCATATATGGTAAGAGAACCAAGTCACTTTACTGGCTGTGAAATTAGATACCATTTTGCCACTTACTAGAGAACGTCATAATCAGTAACCTAGAGCACAACTGGATTCATTTTGCTACAACACCATTGTCTTGGATTTACTACACTTTCAGGAGGGTTAATTGCTCATTGGCAAAATAAATCACTGTCATCACTAGTTAACTGTCCAGGGCCAGCTTGCATGGCTGGCAAAGAAAAAAGGGGGGAAAATCTGTTGTCAGTAAGAATAATAACCAGGACTAGGTGAGATGGTGGTCTGATTTCGCTCAGGGCAGAACCTTAGGTCCTTTCTATGCACAACACCATAGCCATTTTCTCTAAGTTCTTGGGCCTCCTCCAAATGATTCCATTTTCCACTTTTGCTGGTAGTTAATTTTTGATACATTTAGTTATTTTTTTTAAGGGAGTGCCGATATCTTCCTCTCTCTCTCCTCTAAGGGCACAGCTAGAATATATTGATTAGCCATTTCAGAGAATGATGCATGATGGTGTATCCATGGATTGTGCAGAGGGGCCATATGCTGTTGAGGCCTGCTTTTCAGTCCTCAGTGGGGACTGGTGATGGCTTCTTTTGTTATGAAGGCTTGTGGCCTGATGCAACATTTAACATGTTGACCATCTGGCTTTGACTGCACAGTCGTCCACCTTCAAAATCCCTATTCTTTACAATGGATTGCAGATCATGCCTTAGACAGTTTTCTTTTGAAGAAGAAGAGTTGATTCTTATTGGAGTCGCCTTTCCTTTCCTCTCCCCACAACAGACACCCTGTGAGGTGGTGAGGCTGACAGAGCCTTGATATTACTGCTTGGTCAGAACAGTTTTATCAGTGTTGTGGTGAGCCGAAGGTCACCCAGCTGGCTGCATGTGAGGGAGTGTAGAATTGAACCCGTCTTGCCAGATTAGAAGTCTGCCCTCCTAATCACTGCACCAAACTGGCAATATTTTTTTTTAAATTCCGTAATCCTAGTCCTATTGTATTGTTTATTGGATGTTTTACACTGTCCGATTGAGTTGATTTTATAGTCTGTAATCCACCTTGGGTCTAAGTGAGAATGGTGGGATATAAATGAAGAAAGTCGGTAAATAAATAAAGGTATACTTATGTACAAACAATATTAGAGTTGGTGAACTATGTTACAGCTGTCTATATCTTTAGTACAATAAGGCCATTAGACACTATGAAAAGCCTGACATGCAGAAAAAGGGTAGCCCCACTGTGATCGGTGAAACGGCAGTTTCTTTCTAATCACATGCTCTTTCTCTAATTATTCATTGACAAGTTAATGTTGTGACAGGTCATATTGGAAAGAAATCTCCTTTATGACGAAAAGTGCTACTAAATGTCTTTGCTGAATGGCTTAACTCTTCTAAATAAAAATAAAGCTTTCGAATATTAATAGTTTTGCTCAGAGCGGTTTAAAATGATGACTCCAGGATTTTAAGGGAATGTAGCTTTTTAAAACGGAAACCAAACATGACCTTGGGGAATAAATGTCCCTTTGACCCATATAAAGTCAAGTTGCAGTGCCAACATATGGAAATTATTTTCCCCTTGAACATGTCTTGCAAAAGAGAAGGCTGGAATTATTGTACTCTGAACCATTCTTCCTCCTAGCTGCAATAAAATGATGGCATATAACTACGCCGCTGCACCAAGATCATTACATACATGGCAGATGGCCATGGCAATCCATCCTTGCTGAAATGCCACAGTAGCACTGTGCAAAAAAGAAATTCACACATTGACAGAGGACTCAGAGCCAATTCACACAACCAAACTGGCATGTTGGGAGTGTGGGTTCAGTGGGTCCATGCCAAGTTCAGCATGCACTGAGGAAGTCTTGTGATTGATTCAGTATGTGCAGTTATATCTTGGTCCACACATTTACCTCATTGCCAAAAAAGCAACACCTTTTCTTTCTTTTTTAATGTGACTCAGTAATTGGTTCAAGCCAACTATAATGTATGCTTTCCTTTGGATGCAAGAGACATGTGGTTCCCTTGCAATATTTGCCTATTTTGCAAGAATAAAAGCAGAACATAGGTAGACACAGAAAAGTTCTCCTGCAGCTCATGGGAGGTTTCCATAAATCATCTTATTGATTTATTTTGTTGTTATTCAAGTTACTCCACTTCTTTCAAGGACCTGAGGATGGTATAGATTGTTCCCCCATTTTATCCTTTCACAAGGCACCTGAAATAGGCCTAGGTGAACTTGAAAGCAAGTTACTGCCCCAAGATGATCCAGCAAGCTTCATGGTAGAGGAGCAAGTCTATCCACTAGATGGACGGGCATCCAGAGGACCACTAAAGGAGGGACGGAGGTCTACGCTAGCCCAGCCTCAACCAAATGCCTTTCAATGGGGTCTCCATGAAATTTGCTGAGTTAGGCTCACAGTCCATCTGCAGATAGTGCTAATGATTATTGATTCCCCCCCCCACACACACACACACATACATACACATTATCACCCTGCAAGAATATCTGTGTTATGCCATGAATGTACAGCCTGGGTTACAAAACTAAAGAATGACCATGAGTCCTGGTTTTCATTGAGTTTAGCGGGAGTACATTAGCTTATGCCATTTGTCATGTTTTGTAGGGCCATATCAGGTACCACTATCTGAGAGAGCTAGGCTTCTAACTTGTGTTGTTCCACTATCATGCCATAACACAATGCATTTTTTGGCCTTTACCACACAAAGCTGTATTGGCATAGATGACTCAGTTGGTACTATAGTTCTTCAGCCAAAAGAACCTCATTATTGCATCCTGCTTCAATCCTCGGTCATAGTATTACAAATAAGCAGGCTTTCTGAACATTTGAATAGCTACATGAACACTAATAGAGGAGTTCTTAGAACTTAAGGGGACTAGCAAACAGCAGATATATCCAAAATAATTGGTGCTGAAGACTTTTATAATTCTTCCTTTCATTTTAAGAAACAAGGCTTACTTTTCTTTTTAATGGAACTAAAACAGTTCCACAGGGCCTGCAAAAGGGAGGTCCTCCACCAAGCATTTGGTTGAGGTTGATCAGAACCAACAACACCCACTAGGCCCCTGAAACTCTCCCCCAGGAATCCATGTACCTGAACTGAACAACCATGGACCTGTTTGATTGTTGTCCTGTTAAAATTATTATTTTCTGTTGTTATTATCATTATCACTGCAAAAATTTCTATTTGATACAAAAAACCCTGAGTTTGATGTATTGTTTCTTTATATTTCATGTGAACTGCCCTGAGCCTCAGGGGAGGGCGGTATACAAATGCAATAAATAAATAAATAAAATACATATCAAGGTTTAATTTTTTAGAGAGAGAGAGAGAGAATGATTCTAGAACGTAATGATCTGGAAGCATATCCTGTGAACTAGAAGCTCTGTCTGTATGCCCAAATGTTTCATGAATAATTTCAGTTGCTAAAACAAAAGCACTCTGTACTTGCTTGAAGAATCTTATTTGTTATTAATTCATATAAACTAGGATTCTGAAAGTTCAGAAAAGTAGATTCTTGGTAACCTTTGGTTCCAATTATTCTCTGTACATTAATGATCCAGTTCAGTTCTATGGAGAATTGCAGTTCTGATTTCTCCAGTTCTAGCACCTACAAGTTACCTTAAGCGTATGTGTGAGGTTTATGTGCATAAGCGGCAAGATGGGTAATAGATATTTGGCTATTTGATAGTTATTCTTTAAAATGCATTAAGATTCTGCAAACAATATCCAGAGCACTACACTGTTTGGAAAACGTGATTAGATTGCTTAGGAAACCTCACATTCACTTGCCGTATATATGTCTTATAAAACTTTTAAATGCCTTGTTGAGATTGCCAAAACTCCAGGGTTTCAAGATCAATTACTGAAACTGTGGTTCTACAAACTTCTATACAGATGGATGTGGTTTTCTGAAATACAGAACATTCCTAACAATATAGGCATCTGGCCACCAGTTTGCACAGCTTCTATTACATCTGGAATGTACTTCTGCAGCAACAGACTGGATGAGGAATCACCGTTACACCGATTTGTACAAGTGTGAATAAAACAAGCCCATTAAGTGGATCATATATCAAATATAATTCTTTTGTAACCTTCACGCCATCTCCTGGTCAGGCATATTGATACAAGATGCTAACCAAAAGTGGAGATGTCTTATTGGAGAAGTGGAGAAGATTATTATTATTATTAGCCTTGGAGCATTTATACCATAGCTTGAAGCATTTATACCATAGCTAAATCTAATCCCAAATGCCAAACACCTCCAAGGTGCAGACTTTGAGACACCTACTACAAGTCTGCTTAAAAGGCAGAGGACACAGGATGGGGAGAGATTTTGTCAACTCTACAGAAAATTGGTGATGAGATAAAGAAAGGTGAGACGAAGCCAGTTAAGAGAGGAAGATGGATCTGCCAGTCACGTAATAGAGATATAGCCAACCTCTAAAACAGCCCTCAACATGACATAAGTGAAACCCAACTAGGGCCAGACTAAGCTATTAAAAGTAAATCCAAACAGGAAGGAATGGTAGGACTTTCAGAAGGTAAGGGAAACACATGGTATGGTATCTCTATATCAGAGCTTTTGCTGCCTCTAGCTAATTAAACATAAATATCTTAATGGAATAAAGGGTCTCAAAACACTCTGCTTCTTTTCCTTCTAACCCAGTGGCTCTCAACCCGGGGGTTGGAATCCCTTTGGGGGTTGCATGATCCTTTCACAGAGGTCGTGGCAGGGCAAGCAGGTTGGCTTGGGGAGGGGGCACCATCCACATAACAGCCTTGCGGGCTAGATCGAGATAGAGTGTTCATCTGTCTGGAGCAGCGGAAAAGATCGAGATCGGCATAGTAGGACAAGAGGCAGAACTGAACTGAGAAATTCTGGGGGAAAAACAATTCATATACAATCATGAACAATGGATCTTCACGCCATTGGTAAGTTTCAGTTTGATTTCTGTGAAAAAAACACTTGCATAATTTTATGGTTGGGGGTCACCACAACATGAGGAACTGTATTAAAGGGTCACGACATTAAGAAGGTTGAGAACCACTGTTCTAAACCAAGTTTTCCCCACTGTTTCTTAAACTGAAGAAGCTGGAGGAAATAAAGGTAACATGTGTTATGCACTGCCTTTTTAAGAGGCTATTCAGTTAGGCTTCAATGTAAGCAGGAGAACAGGAGGCATCTTTCTCAGTCTCCCTGTTCTTCAGGTCATTTTCATCCCATTGGTATGAACTCTTAGCTCATTAGGGTTGCCTATTATGGGGAAACAGGGTGGTTATTCCAGAATGAAGACATAAAGTCATACTAAGAAACCTACATACAACACCCTTGGGTATGGTGAAAATGAAGGCACTGTGTGGTGAAGTTATGTGTGGTGGCCTAGGCTAGACACTGATACTGAAAAGGGTTGTGAGTCAATGCAACATATGTCAAACTGCCTGCCAAAATCCACCGTCCTGTTTTGTTCATTTGTTTCTATACCACCACTCTCAGGGGCTTTTTGCACGGCTTCAAAATCGCACAATGGTTGCCAATTGGAAACGCTATTGATTTGCCATAACGCACGACGTCGTAGACAATCTGCCACACACCTGAAACCAATCTGCAAAAAGCGCTTCCTTGTAGCACTTTCAGGGGAATCCCAAAAAGTGGATTCACCCTCCGGAAAGTGCTACACTCTTGCAACCAATCTGCAACACTAGCGAAAAAGACCTGTGCGTTAACATTGTTGCGGTTTCTTCAAAGTCCCTCCTCCTGAGCCTGTCCTCCAAACTTCCGGCGAAGCGATCGCCATTTTTTTTTCTCCGAGCGAGCAGGGATAAACGCACCAGCGAGCCTCTTTCTGTTTAGAGGCTTCCCTGGCTTCAGTCCTTCACCTTTAGTCACTAAGCACAAACCACATAAAAGCCCGTTTGCTGAAATAAAGTCCCTTTATTTTTTACACATTAATTCAGCCGAAAATCGGGCCCGTGAGGGGGGGGGGATTTTTTTTTATCACTCGAGGCAGCGTGGCAACGATCATACAATCAAACGACAGCTCACATTAGGCAGCTGGATGGGTCTCTCCGTTGCAACGAATCTACACAGATTCGTTACAATGGGTCTGTTTTTTTTAAAAAAAAACCTTTCTTAAAGGGAAAGGGGCTGTTTGGGAGCATGCTAACAGCTGCCCATTGGCTGCTTGACGGCCAGGGGCGGGACGAGCTTGGCAATAGCGCTTCCTTTTCTGCCGAGACCGGAAGCTGTGGGAAACGCTACAAAACGCAACTGGATTCCACTACAAAGGCAGGTATGCATAACGACGAATTCCACTATTTTAAATGGCGATTTTTCATTCAGTGACCAATTTGCAACAAAGATCCCGGTGCGTAAAGCCCCTCAGTATTACCAACTCAGAGCAACTGGCACTAGAGATCATCTGTTAGGGTAACCAAAACTGTCTTTACCTCATAGCCAGGTAAATGTGAGATAGCCATAAATGTGAGATGGGGTGGTAGTTGGTCAGTGGACTCAACGATGGCTTCTTCAGCAGAAGCCAAACCACTGCTTCTTTCAACTCCCCTGTAGGCGGGTCTTTCAATTTCCTGTAGGGGGGTCTCCAATCCTTCCATCACTTGATTTCAGTAACCAAGGACAGAGATTGAATAGGCAAGTGGTTGGTCTCATCGAAGTTAGAAACCTATCCACTTTGGTTAATGGCAGCCATCTGAAGTCTTCAAGTAAGGCCTCCAATGAAGGTCAAGGGCCCAAGAGGCCTCCAGTTCTCTTACTGCACCAAGGGTTTGTGGAAGGTTGCAGCTGAGCAATGAGACTTTATTCACAAAATGGCTTGCAAATGCTTCACAGCTAATTTCCAATTGACAACACCTTGTGTGCCCATCCTCAAGGGCAGTAAGAGATAAAATTACCTTATAATTGTGCTGGTGTGGGACTGGGGTTGTAAGCCTCCTGAACCTCCAAAGCCAAAGTCTGGTACTGAATAACAACCAAAAACACAGGGGTGGAGTTAGTTCTTTCAAGGCAACTATTTCGTCTTCCTTCACCCAGGTCTTGGTCATGCATGCCTGGTCTACCTCATGGTCTGCAAAGTCCATCTGCAAAATCAAGGATTTGTTGATCCACCAGCCATTGCATGACATCAGTGCTGGAGTTGGGCTAATTATCCTATCCTCAATCCCTGCATCTCTGGGAAAGAGATGGAGATTAGAAAGATATGAGCAGAGCCATATGGTGCTTGACTTTGAAAAAACTGAGAGCAGGCACTGTTTGGAAAATAACATCTCCTGGTTCTTCTGTTACAACATCTCCTGCCACCACCATAGCTGCTGTACCCTCCAATTACTGGTATCCCTAACCAAACTGGACCCTATCAAACTCTGTGCCCACTCATTTTCCCTAGCCAGTTGCTTTAAAATACTTACCTTCCCACAATAGTCTAATACAGTTATGTCTATAACAAATATTCTATCAGCCCGCAACCAAATTCTATCAACCTCCCACCAATATCTTGTCCGAGTTTGGGGGAAGTGGTATCCTGATCTTCTCCACAGCAGGAACTTCCAGGATTTCACTCCCCTTCACTGGGTTCATGGTGATGGATGGCTGCAAAAGTCCTTTCTTTATTACAAAAGGATTGATCTTCGTCGAGATTGATCTTCATCAGTAATCCCTTGGGAGATGATAAAGAAGCTTTGGTCTTATCGCCACATAAAGGTTTCTGGTCCCTTTGAAGGGGAAATCTTCCTAATTATTGTGAATAAATTTTCAAAATGTCTTGGTCATTGTCCCAGCTGTAACCTCAAATGCTGCCTTCATGATTCTCTGTCAACTTTTTGCAACTAATGGAATGCCAGAAACACTGTTTTACACAATCACACTGAGCTCATCCCTGCAATTTTCCAAGACTTTGCTAATGAAAATCTCATTAGAACTAACACAGTGACACCACACAGACCCCAGGCAAATGAGCAAGCAGAGCAAATGGTACAGATTATAAAAGATGCACTGAAATGCATAATTTTGGGGGGTCTGAGCAACCAGATACAATATGCCATACCCTGCTCTTCAACTGGGTCCGGCATAGCTAGGTTGCTTGCGGGATATCATCTCAGGATATTCCTAGATCATGTCTACCCTAATATTGTTAAGTGACTTGCAGTCTAAAAAAAAGTACAAGAACTGTATTTTGCTTTGACATCTAGGAATCTGTGTACCTTCTCTCCTCGGGAACAAGTATGGGCTTGGAACTATGGAAACAGTTCACAGTGGGTTCCATCTAAAATAGTGGAAGTCAGAGGGTTTGTCCAACATAGATTGCAGACTGCAGATGGGCTGTTATAGAGGCTTCACATGGACAACTGTGTGGTCCTATGGACACTTATAATTCTTCAATGGAACATTCTAGGAAATGATTCAATAAACATTATGGTCAGAATTAATTGATGAATGATATCCTGATACTGCTGATAAGAATAACTTTCCTTCATTTAAAGGAAGTGATGATTTTATTACTGAGTTACCTTTGGAAGAGATTTCCTCTGCTGAAACTGCAGTTGAACCAAGCCAAAGTGGAAGACCATAACAGCAGTGAAAACATCTGGCCTGGGTGGCTGAATATTATACCTAGAGAGGAGGGGAGTTATATTCTGCCTCTTTAAGAGACTATCCCATTAGGCCTCAGAATAAGCAGGTAAGTAGGAGGGACTCAGTGCCTCTCTTTTTGCTCTTCCTACTAGCAGCTTGTGGGAGTGCAGAGCTTACTAAGAAACAACAACCCTGGCCTAGAGCTCTAGAAACAGCTTATTGTTATTCCTTATTCCAATAGCCAAGTTACCTGCCATTCAGCCTTCAACCAAACAAAACTGAATGTTTGTTGTCTGTGCCACTATACGGGGGAGGGGGGGCCAATTGCTCCCTAACAGGTCCAATTCATACTTATTTCTATCAGTACTTACCAGAAGTGATGGACATTTATATACGAACTCTGTCTAAGAGAATATTTATCATAAGTAATATGTAAATATGGTAAAAACTGCAAGTCAGCAAGTACGGAGTTATGTTACAAAAGAGGAATAGCCACTGAGAAGAACTGAACACAAATGCAAAACTGAATCTGCTACTTATTTAATTTATACTGGAATCTTAATCATTGTTGTTGTTGTTAGGTGCGAAGTCGTGTCTGACCTATCACAAACCCATGGACAATGATCCTCCAGGTCTTCCTGTCCTCTTCCATTCCCTGGAGTCCATTTAAGTTTGCACCGACTGCTTCAGTGACTCCATCCAGCCACCTCATTCTCTGTCGTCTCCTTCTTCTTTTACCCTCAATCACTCCCAGCATTAGGCTCTTCTCCAGGGAGTCCTTCCTTCTCATGAGGTGGCCAAAGTATTTCAGTTTCATCTTCAGGATCTGGCCTTCTAAGGAGCAGTCCGGGCTGATCTCCTCTAGGACTGAAGGGACTTGCAAGAGTTTTCTCCAGCACCAGAATTCAAAAGCTTCAATTCTTTGATGCTCGGACTTCCTTATGGTCCAACTTTCACAGCCATACATTGCAACTGGCAGGGTGATGTCTCTGCTTTTTAGGATGCTGTCTAGATTTGCCATAGCTTTCCTCCCCAGGAGCAAGTGTCTTTTAATTTCTTTGCTGCAGTCTCCATCTGCAGTGATCTTGGATCCCAGGAAAATAAAATCTGTCACTACCTCCATTTCTTCCCCATCTGTTTGCTAGGAATTGAGAGGGCCAGATGCCATGATCTTTGTTTTTTTGATGTTGAGTTTCGAGCCAAATTTTGCACTCTCCTCCTTCACCTGCATCAAGAGGCTCTTTAGTTCCTCTTCGCTTTCTGCCATTAGAGTGGTATCATCTGCATATCTGAGGTTGTTGATATTTATCCCTGCAATCTTGATCCTAATTTATGACTCATCTAACCGCACCTTTCTCATTATGTGCTCCGCATACAGGTTAAATAGGCAAGGTGACAGTATACAGCCTTGCCAAATTCCTTTCTCAATTTTGAACTATTCAGTGATTTTATGCCCAGTTCTCACTGTTGCTTCTTGACCTGCATATAGGTTTCTCAAGAGACAGATAAGATGCTCTGGTATTTCCATCTCTTTAAGAACTTGCCACAATTTGTTGTGCTCAACATAATCAAAGGCTTTAGCATAGACAATGAAGCAGAAGTAAATGTTTTTCTGGAACTCCCTAGCTTTCTCCATGATCCAGCATATGTTGGCAATTTGATCTCTAGTTCCTCTGCCTCTTCAAAATCCTGCCTGTACTTCTGGAAGTTCTCAATCCACATATTGCTGGAGCCTAGCTTGTAGGATTTTGAGCATAACTTTGCTAGCATGAGAAATGAGTTCAATGGTGCGGTAGTTTGAACATTTTTTGGCATTGCCCTTCTTTGGAATTGGAATGTAAACTGACCTTTTCCAATCCTGTGGCCATTGTTGAGTTTTCCAAATTTGCTCACATATTGAGTGTAGCACTTTTACTGCATCGTCTTTTAAGATTTTGAATAGTTCAACTGGAATGCTGTCACCTCCACTAGCTTGATTGTTGCTCAGACTTCCTAAGGCCCATTTGACTTCACATTCCAGGATGTCTGGCTCCAGGTCAGTGACTACCCCTCATTCCTGGAAATAAGTCCCAATGAACAGTTACTAGGTTTGCTCTCTTAATAATTCTACCTTTCAGGACCAACCATCCCAGTGGCAGATCATAGGCTCAGAACAATGATTTAAAATTGACACTAGCAATCTATAACTAAAAACAGTAGCAGGAGCAATTAGTGAGAAAGAAGTGACATCTTAAAACAGAGAATCGTATACTAACCCCATTCACCAAAGGCTTTTTCAAAACAGTCATGGATGAAGTTCAGCAGAAAGTATGAATGGGATGGTCCAAGAATCCCTTTCTCTATGGCAACACCACTCATAGATAGTATGCCAGTAAATTCCCATTGCCCCAAAGCAAGTACCCAGCCAAGACTTACTGCGGTGGAACACTGAAGCAGCGGAGGGCCTACTGAAAGGTGGACGCAACCACCTAAAAGGCCCGCTAGTGTACATACTGCTGTAACACAGGGTGCACAGTCTTATGGGCCGGGCAGGGCCCGCAGCACCTATATAAGGTGCCAGTTGTGTGTATCCCACCCTCTTCGCCAATGACTGTGGGAGCTACTGTGGGAGTAGCTCTCCTCCCACCTACCCTATGTTGATGTGTATATAGCATTGATTAGAGTATTAAAAGAGCCTCTTGTGGTGCAGGGTGGTAAGGCAGCAGAAATGCTGTCTGAAGCTGTCTGCCCATGAGGCTGGGAGTTCAATCCCAGCAGCCAGCTCAAGGTTGACTGAGCCTTCCATCCTTCTGAGGTCGGTAAAATGAGTACCCAGCTTGCTGGGGGGTAAACAAACCACCCTGTATTGAGTCTGCCATGAAAACGCTAGAGGGCATCACCCCAAGGGTCAAACATGACCTGGTGCTTGCACAGGGGATACCTTTACCTTTACCTTTAGAGTATTGAGGTGGATGTTTTGTGGTCAATATTTTGTCACAACTACGGATTTGGAGACTATTGTCAGGGAGTCGGGTGTGCAATTACATTCCCTGGGATTTGGGGCTTCCCTAAGAGGTAGCACATATACAAGGGCAGCTTACCCAGCTTGGAGGCCAGGGGCACATTTGCCAGGTGGCTTGGGGGCAGTCAAATGAGATTGGCGCCCATTGGCTCCCTCGCATAGGTCGCTTCTCTTAGTATGGACTTCATTAGGCAAGGGGATCTGCTCTCCCAGCTGGGAATGGTGCGGGTCCCCAGAGTGCCTCTGGACTCTGTGGGGTGTTGATGCAGTCTGTTGACTGCTAGGTCAGACTCCCTTTCCCATACTGTGCCAACCCTATCACGGGAAGGTAGTAGTAATATTCCCAGCATTGGTGTTATGTCTTATTCCAGCACATAATACCCTCCTGCAAATCAATAAAATTTTATTTCCAACTGTCCCCCCCCCCTTTTAGGTCAAAGAGCAATTGTATGATTTGTTGCCTCTTGGATATCTGTATTGTTGCCAGAGTCACCAACTTTGGCTTGGGAAGATCTCAGTGTCTGGGAGTGGTGCCTGCAGAGACAGAATACGAGGAGGGAGCTCAGTGGTGCTGTGATGACATAGAGTCCACCTACCGAAGCTGCCATTTTATGCAGGGGAACTGATCTCTGTAGGCTGGGTATCAGTTGTAATTTCTGAAGACCTCCTGACCTCACCTGGAAGTTAGCAATTCTCATGGCTGGCCTTTTCATCCCAGCTTACTTTTCAATAGAGTCCTATGCATCTACTTTAAATTAAATGCTTAGACTAGCTCCTTTCCCTCTTTCCCTGCCCACTTTGAAGTTGAACAAATGAAGAGTTACTGCTCAGAAAATGTATGTGTGTGAGGAGGTGGTGGTGGGGGAAAACCATTGATTAACTGTGGACATACATAATTTATAGGGAGTTTGAGCATCCTGTGGAAATGGGCCAAAGATCCCCCCTCAAATTGGGCTCTATGAATTCTAAATGATCTTTAGCATGTATTATTGCTTTGAGAAGTTCTATCCAAGTGATGTGATTATTTATGTATTCTGACTCAGTTTTCCTTCCACCTAGGCAATTTGAATTTTAAGCTCTCTCCTTCAGCTCGCTTTACTAGCATCTTTTAGCCGGTGTTAATCATTAGCCTGTGAGTGCATTGGGTCCCTCTTTAATGCTGCACTGTCTTTTGTTTATTACAATGAAAAAGAACAGGACTCTGTTTTCTTATGAGATTCTGGGCAACTAATTTGCAAGAGTAACTGCTGAACGAAGCCTAGAAAGAGCTGCTTTGTGAATTTAACCTTATATATATATATATATTAAAAAAAAGGGAGCACGTTGGCTGTGCTGTGCCTTTAAGAAACAAAAATTAATGCAAAGCTTATTACAATCGTGTTGGTTGCTAACGCTTTCTCTCTTCCACTGTCCAAGTGTCTGAATTTCAGCTTCAGATGAGTGTGGCCTGCTGGGATTTGAGCTGCCAGTTTAATTAGTGTTCAGTAATTTCAATAATGAGTGACAATTCATTGGGGCTTTTAGGTTGGTCTTCTGTTCAGAAGCAAATCAATAATCCACAGTTTTTCCCCTTCTTTAAAGACAAGAAAGTGGCATGTGAGTTACATCAGATGAGAGAAAATAAATGAGGAAAAGCACAAGTCCCTCAGTAACTTGAGAGGCAATTGGCTTTAATGGTGTGGGCAGCCTCCCTGGTTTGTTGATGTTATTGGATGAACAGAAAGGTCATTAGTATCTGGAAAGGGGCTCCAAAGATTCTCACAGTAAACAATTTGCCCTGGCTGTAACCATAGTGATTTGGGTAAATGAACACAGGTATGTGGATTACTACTGTATTCCCCAGGCTGCCTATATTATTGCCTCAGAAGATATAAAAACAATTGAGGCTAATTGTATGAGAGTGAGTTTATTACAAACATAAATGGCGGGGGGAAAGAAACCAGATATATTGTTGAGAAGCTATTTTTTAATCTCTTAATTTCATATATATGTATATGTCTATGCATGATGATTGGTTTAGCTTTCCTGCAGTAAAACATGTATATATGTGTTCAATTTGGATGGGTATGGGTTCAAGACAATCAAAATTGGCTGCAATTTGTCTGGAAGTAGCACAGGCTGACCAGGGGTTTTTCAGGAGTCAGGAAAAGTCATTCCTCACATGCTCAGGGGTGCTGCTTCTGTATCTATTTATTTAATTTATTCATTACAAATTGTATATCCTGTCTTCCTCATGGTTCAAGATGGGTTAAATATTAGTCACAATATTATTTTCTGTTAAAAAAAATAACAAACCCCAAATCTCTCCCCCATCCCCCTCTTAAAGGATGTACATCACTTATACTCTACTTTTCTCACTGAGACCCAAGGTGGATTACACCATGGGGATTTTCAAACTGCTTTTGTATTCCATTTTAGTAAATGGCTGCTAATGGATTCCCCCCCCCCCCCCGGTCATTTTCAGCAGACCCATTTAAGTATTCGGCTGTGAGCGAATTTATTTACCTATTCATACAAACCGGCTTCTGTCCAGTTGGAAAAGCATGGTTGAGCTGCTTTTGAGAGAAATGGCTTTCTTCTATTTTCTACCCCTTTGTTGCACCTCTGAATTGCTATTATGTGCTGCTGAAAATGTCCATAGCATTTCTTCCAATGTCACCTTTTCCCCCACCCCTTTTCACTGTGCGACCTTTCTTTTCTTTTCTTTTTTTTAGTGTTCTAATTGGTGCCACTAAACCACTAAATTAATATAGTGCTTCAGTGCAAATAGTGGCTGTGGCTCGGCATGGCCACCGTTGACGCTGAGGGGGTGCCCGGTGATAACGCGGCCCAAGTAGCATCATCACGCCATGCCAATGCACAGCAGGAGAGGGGCGTGAGTGCTCGGCGTTAAATAGGCCAGGTGCACGTGCTCTCGCCCACTTCACGTCAGCTGCCACCTGAACAGACACCCTCCCACCCACCCTGGTTATGGCTATTGGGATTCTTGTTGTTGCAGCTGTGGTTATGCTCGGTAGGGAGCCTGTTGTCAGGGAGGCCTGTCTCCGTGCGGGACTCCCTGGGGTAGGGGTCTCAGTAAGGAGACCGGCAGTTACCCGGGTGCGGCCTACCCGGCTGGCAGGCCAGAGACCCGGGGCCAGGTGGCAGCGGACAACAATGGAGGTAGATGCCCATTGGGTCCCTTGAAGTCGCTTCCCTGGAGATTCCACAGCAGAAGGCGTCCCATCCTTCCGGCTGGGAATGAGGTGTGGAGCTGGTTCATATCATGCAGCCAGATGGCTGATGGGGTCAGGCTCCCTTTATCGGCATAGGGCCAACCCTCTGTTGGGATTGCTTGTTAATTAATGGCTGCGGCCAATTTATTTGCCAAAAACTGGAGTCGCATTTTCACTGGAATAGTTGCCACCTGCTAGTCAATGGCAGCACCATTGAGATGCCCTGACTCCAATGGAACCAAAGGGTGTTTTGGCAAAACACCTTCCTCAGTGATCAAATTCAAATGCTGCACTTCACTCAATAAACATATATAAAACTCATCAAATTCAGGAATCCAGTAAACAACATGATAGGACTTTGATGGCAGAACTCTGAAACTCAGTAGAAATGTGAACACAAAACTAATAGAAAACATAATAATTAACATTACACATTAAATGCAGAACTTATACAGTGAAATCATATTTACTTGTTACTTGATGCCTGATCCTGGGCATTGAAAATATTATAAAGCTAAATTATGTGGATATGTAGCTCAGAATAAACCCTATTTACACCTCAGGCCAACAAAGGGCACGGTGGTTGGACGTGATCAAGATGGACACTAGACAGAACATTGCATGGCTGAAGGAGGCAGTACAGGATCAAGGATCGTGGCAACAGCTATGCCATGGGATCACCAAGAGGTGGACATGACTGAATGGCTGACAACAACAACAACACCTCATGGACTAACTAAAAGACTTTTGCCAATAACAGTTACTCTTGCATAGCAATATGCCCCTACCCAAGCTGGCCCTCTCAAGAAGCAAAACCTATACTTTAAAAAATGCACTCAGAAGTCTACTGGAACTGATTTATTTTATTACTGTTAGAAAAGGCCCCTAAAGGCTTTTTTTTTTTTTGAAAGCTAATGATATCATTGTTGTCTCAGGTAAGGTACTGTCACAATCTATTTTGCCACACTGGCCAACTTACCCACACTGCCACTTGCATCCTGCCAGGTTACAGTAGTTGGGCCACAGATATTTTTTTTAATATTCTCTTGCTCTGCTCTCTTATTGCAACAAAGAGCCAGTCTTCATGAGGTGTTATGATTTGCAGTATACAAATCCATTAAAAAAACACAAATGAAATCCCCAGCTGGGAAGGTCAAGTCTAATGAGGTGGGCTGTTGTGAGGAGTGGTAACTCACAGCATCCCCCATGTAGGCCAGAGGTGATTCCAAGAGAACAGCTGCTTATAATTATTATAATCTGACACTTTTCATCTACCTCAGGTGCTATTTTTTTACTCGCAAGAGAACAGATTAATTGTATATCATCTGATATACATAAAAAAGAGTCTCATAGAAGGCTTAATAAAGTAACATTAAATAGAAGATCCCACTGAAATTCTAATGTGTGTATTCTTAATTAAATTCCCTCGTATTGTGCCATAATTCGGGAGGCATTCCTTTTCCTTTCTCACTTCAGCAAATGTGAAATTTTACATTATTGTTGTTATTAAAGGCATTAAAATACCCTTTTTCTGCACACACCCCTGGAAAGACCCCATACATACGTATGAGTATTTGGGGAGGGAAAATATGTTTAATACTACCTATATCATTTAATGGTATATACCAAAGCCTTCAGTGTTCTAACAATATGGTTTTCCATTAGAATTTCAATAGAACAAAGTTCCCAGGTGAAAAGGCAATATCCACATTAAAATGAAGATATTACTGGGGGGGGATGTTATGGGTAGAACACTAGTGATTTTATTCAAGAGGGACTGTGTTGATTTACAAGAGGAGATATGCTTAATCCAGAGTGGGCAGATCTCATGAGAACAATGCTTGGTACTCATTCCATCCCATATCTATTAGTAGTTAGTAGTGCCCCTGATGCTTCCCCAGTCTTCAAACCCCTAGGAGATGCCCCTTTCCCCAACATTGCATTTTTAAGGGCCTTGGAAATTCTACCCACTGCTTGTTTCCTGCTTTCTGCAGAATTCTTTTGTAAATGTGTTGGGAGGGAGTGGATTGTGGAAGAAATAAATGCTGGCTGGACTTTGGATTTTCCTTTTGATCTTTTCTGTAGCAGCAATGGCAAAGGTTAATTTCCTATGGCCTTTTATGTTCAGAAAGATTGTTGGTGCGGGTGCATCCAAGAATACATGTCACAGTTTATGCACTCTACAAGTGATAATTCCCCTTTCCTCAAAATGTTTGTTTGTTTTGGCAGAGGAATCCTCTCTTGAGTAGGATTGTTTTCTGCACAGATATCAATGGCAGAAGCTGGAAATGGCATGCTAGGATAGGACCTTTTATGCATGGCAGTGGCAGCCACCATTTTCTTGAGGCAGAGCAGCAAGCCCAGTTACTTCTTGTATGCCAACAAGGGAAGATTTTCCCCAGTGCCCATAGTCCACCCCGGAGTTGTACACGTGCACGCACAACTCCTGAATGGAAAGCTTCCTTCATCCTTTGCCATGACAGTGGGGCAATCCCACCTTTGTGGAAGGTAACAAAGTGCCCCATTCAGCTCTGTGGTGCTGCAAAGCTGAATGGGGCCATTTTCTGTCCCTGCTGGGACATCGTAAGTGGGGGACATCATTGCTTATATTCACAGGCCTGGCCCAGCATGGCCACCCATGGCAGCCGCAGCAAAAAAGGAATCACTAAAAATAAGCATTCCCTTGCCACTGCCCATTGGAGGCCCTAAAGCAGGCCAGTGCAGGTCCAGCGGGGATGTCATGCATAAACAGGGATTAGCCCTGCTGCCATGTAATCACCGGGCCAGTCTTTCCTCCCCATGTATAATCAGTCTAGATGTTTCTACAAACTTGGAGTTGGCATGCTAGAGTAAGGTAAGAAAACATTTTTGAAACTGAAAATTAATTCAGCCGCTCCTCCCACACACAAAGGAACAGTAATGTATATGCAGATGCCACAGACTAAAAAAATTGTGAACAACTCAAAATGGTGCCTGGCAATGGAACACGGTAAAGGCAGGGAGTGGGAATGGACAAGATGTTTTCTAGCCCTGTAACAGCTTCTTCTAGACTGTTTATGCACTGGAGGTTTCATGCCGGGCTGCGAGCTGGAGTTTTAGTCCTGGCAGGTTGCCCCACCTCTTCCTGTACCCACATGGGGGAGCATTTGGCTTGGTGCACCTCATCCTCCCCTGTTCTGTGCTCCTAACAGGGGGGATGGGGCAGTGAAGTTCCCAGTGCATAAGTGGTCATAAGGCCATTTGCCACAACTGCAGGTATTCCCAAACAGGAACAAAGTTGAAGACCACCCATAATACCATCTAATTTACTACAGGAACAAGAGAATATCCCATCCATGTGATCTGGTAGTCTGATCTGCAAACCTCCTGAGAAAGTGAACTGCCTACCTAGTACAGCTTCCTTTCAATCTAATTTTTGAGGATTTTTAATAATTCATGTATTTTGCTCTTTTTTTTTTTAAATCTGGCAACTGTAGACTGACTCTGTTGCTCCAGGATAGAAGCCAAAAAGATGAACCCCACAGAGAATTGCCCATATTCCTATAAATTGTTTCTGTTAAAAGTTATAGTAACTCATTACATCTCTAAAAACAATTTTTTTCACAATAATAACCCACTACTTTGTTTTGGCTATTAATGCAAGCATAAAAAGTGTTGATGACTTCAGTCTGATTTTTTTTCTTTTGTTCTGGTAAATCATTAAAAATACCTAATATTTCACCAGATCTTTTTGCAGCCAAAAAAATGTACAACCCAGGTAGAGACTGTATTGTATCTTGCTTTCCCCTTGGATACATACAACAAACATCGCTGTTTGTTTTTAGGCGGAGTGAGAGGATTTCTGAACAATTTACAACATATTGATACATCATTCTTTTATGCATTGAAATGATGCACTATATTAACATTAGCATCTTGATTGGCCCTAAAAAGGTAAAGGTAAAGATATCCCCTGTGCAAGCACCGGGTCATGTCTGACCCTTGGGGCGACGCCCTCTAGGGTTTTCATGGCAGACTCAATACGGGGTGGTTTGCCAGTGCCTTCCCCAGTCATTACCGTTTACCCCCCAGCAAGCTGGGTACTCATTTTACCGACCTCAGAAGGATGGAAGGCTGAGTCAACCATGAGCTGGCTATTGGGATTGAACCCCCAGCCTTATGGGCAGAGCTTTCAGACAGCATTTCTGCTGCCTTACCATCCTGCGCCACAAGAGGCTCTACTTTACCATAATTCTAACCCATGTAACTTTGGTCCACACTGAGTGTCAGCTGATTTAAAATAAACAACCAAAATTAACAAGCAGATCCTGCTGCAAAATTCTCATGGCATCTCCTGTTGAAATTAGGATGTTCCTGGGGCTTGCAAAAGATTTCTTTTTCCCTGAAGGCCTGTGGAGACCTTTCTGGCCCACAGTGTTTTACACTCTGAGTTGACTTAGTACATTATGGTAAGTCATAATAAATCTTGAAAGGTTTGGAGGTTTGGACTTGTTTTGCATTCACCAGAAAGGGATCAAAAGTTTATCAAAACTACTTTGGTTAAAAAAAAATACAAACACAACCTTTATAACAGCTATTCATATAATTGTGTCTCAGGCTTATTGAAGGCATTTACAGTTTAGAGGGAGTTTGATTTCCATGAGAACTTCTGAAATGTGCCATTCCAGTAACTTTTGTTACGCAAAAGTATGCTTTAGGACTGTGCTCTTAGAACTCTCACTGCTTATACACATACTATATATATATGTGTATACTATATATATATGTGTATACTATATATATATATATATATATATATATATATATATATATATATATATATATATATATATATATATATATATATATATATATATATATATATATATATATATATATATATATATATATATACACACACACACACACACACAATAAAATTATGAGATTCTGAATTTTGATGACTAAACTATTGTTTACATTCATATTCAAATAGTAGATCCTGTATTGTATGGCTTGGCTTGATCCAGAAATATATTTCTGGTGTTTCAGGATGCCTCTTCCTCCTCCAGTCTTTTTGCCTTGCAGGGGGATATTGACCGCCTAATGAGAACACTGACAAACATAATTTAGCATAGAATATTTGGCCACAGCCTTTATTCAACATTGAGCGTGGCAAGCATGGGAAGAGAAATTTGCCCTCTTGTGGTCTGCTGACCACAAGGCAGCCCATCACAGCCTGCCCCTCAACAGGTTGCATTGGCTATCCAGCCCAGAATCCTGGACATAATGGCAGGCTGAAAAAGGGGGGAGGCAACATGGAGTGACCCCTCCGAGCAATATCAAGCCATCCGTTTAACTGACGCCTAGCACAGCCACGCCCCCTGTTGCCATGCCAACACACACCCTGCCCAGAGAATGCCAGTGCTGGGAGTTCTCTCCCACCAGCCAGGTCCCTGTCAGCGTTCCTCCCCCACAGCGGCAATGGCCCCCTTCAGATGAGTCTTGGGGGCTTTATATTGGTGGACAGCACCATGTGCAGCTGCAGGAAAAGGGAGTGACAGGTTTCCAGCCACGGACAGCAGTAGTAGATACTTCAGAGGAGTTGCAGCTGAATACCGAAGCTGAAGCAACTGTTGACATGGCCCAGTATTACTACAGGATATGGCAGCAGGGAATGAATGGCCTTAAAGTGGAAGATGAAACCTGTATGGAGTGAATAAAAGGGCAGAAAATAGGGCTTGCCTCCCACCCCAAGAATAAAAATTAGGTATTCCATGGGCCTTTTCGCACGGGGATCTTTGTTGCAAATTGGTCACTGAATGAAAAATCGCCATTTAAAATAGTGGAATTCGTCGTTATGCATACCTGCCTTTGTAGTGGAATCAGTTGCGTTTTTTAGCGTTTCCCACAGGCTTCCGGTCTCGGCAGAAATCACTAGAAAGGAAGCGCTATTGCCAAGCTCGTCCCGCCCCTGGCCGTCAAGCAGCCAATGGGCAGCCGTTAGCATGCTCCCAAACAGCCCCTTTCCCTTTAAGGAAGGTTTTTTTTTTTTAAAAAAAAAACAGACCCATTGTAACGAATCTGGGTAGATTCGTTGCAACGGAGAGACCCATCCAGCTGCCTGGGGTGTTTGAGCTGTCGTTTGATCGTTAACACGCTGCCTCAGAGTGAAAAAAAAAATCCCCCCCCCTCTCACGGGCCCGATTTTTGGCTGAATGGAATGTGTGAAATGTGTGTGCTTAGTGACTGAAGGGGAGGGGAGGGACTGAAGCCGGGAAGCCTCTGTTTGAGCTGTCATTTGATCGTGGCCACGCTGCCTCCGAGTGGGAAAAAAAAATCCCCCTCCCCCCCCTCACGGGCGCGATTTTCAGCCGAAACAGTGTAAAAAATAAAGGGAAAATACATCAGCAAACGGGCTTCTGCGGGCTTCTTGTGCTTAGTGACTGTAAACAGCTCTGAGGAGGGACTGCAGCCTGGGAAGCCTCACTGGCTAAACGGAGGCTCGCCGGTGCGTTGATCTCCACTCGCTCGGGGAAAAAAAAATGGCGATCGCTTCGCCGGAAGTTTGGAGGACAGGCTCAGGAGGAGGGACTTTGAAGAAACCGCAACAATGTTAATGCACAGGTCTTTATCGCTATTGTTGCAGATTGGTTGCAGGAGTGTATCGCTTTCCGGAAGGTGAATCCACTTTTTGGGATTCCCCTGAAAGCGCTACAACGAAGCGCTTTTTGCTGATCGGTTTCAGGAGTGTTGCAGATTGTCTACGACGTCGTGCGTTAAGGCAAATTAGTAGCGTTTTCAATTAGCAACCATTGTGCTATTTTGAAGCCGTGCAAAAAGCCCCCATGAATTTCTCAGCAAACCTGTTTAGCAAGAACTTACTGTTTATTTATTTATTCTGCTGTTTTCAAAAAGACTCACTTTGTTGGACAGTCACAATCAGATCGTTAGCCAATTAGGAATGTTTTTGTATTGCATTAAGCAATTCAGATATTGATGAAAATATTTGCAGCTTCCTGTTGGTCACAGGAAGGTGATTCACAGCTGATAAGGAGTCAGCTGGAAGTCTGGTTCTTATCCACCCTGCCCCCTCAGCAAAATAAGCTATGCAATGAAGTTGCAAAGGGGAGCTCTTCCCTACCACCCAAGTTAGGCAGAAACCTTTTGACCTCTACACTACAAAAAGGAGAGAAGGAACTCTTTTCTCTTCCCCCTCATTGACTGGCAGATGCAACTCATTGACTGGGCCAATCAAGATGCAACTCAGTTTCTTTTGGCAGTAAGAGCCAGTTTGGTATAGTGGTTAGGAGTGCAAACGGTGAGCCCAGTTTGATTCTGCACTCCCCCACATGCATCCAGCTGGGTGACCTTGGGCTCACCAGGACACTGATAAAGCTGTTCTGACCAAGCAGTGATATCAAGGCTCTCTCAGCATCAGCCACCTCAAAGGGTGTCTGTTGTGGGGAGAGGAAAGGGAAGGCAACTGTAAGACATTTTGAGACTCCTTTGGGTAGAGAAAAGTGGCATATAAGAACCAATTCTTCTTCTTAAACACCAAACTTTCATCTGGTGTGAAGATACAGCAAAACCCCTGCAGCTGTCCAACTGCTGTCATGGACTCCAGGGGCACCCTTGGTCCACCTCCCTCCTAACTGGGAGTACAGGTCCCTTGCCTCCAAACACCTTCCCTGGAGAGGAGGCCTGCTTGATGGTCACCAGGCACCCACCTCATTTAACCATCCCATCCTCCTGGCTCTGAGCCCCTGGCCTTCCCAGCCAGGTAAGGCTGTGCTCAGTGGCTAGCTGGTGAGACTCCCCAAACCTCGGGGTTTTAGTGCACAAACTGGTCTCTGGACCAAAAGCTCTTCTTCTTTCCCCATTACACTACAGCTCTGACAAAACAATAATTAACAATGAATACATACCATAATAACAGGATAGATGAGTGGGAAGCTGTCTTGGTGGCAACCTGTGGGAAGGGGCCAGGCTCCTGTATGTGGCACCTTAAATAGGTGCCTGGGAGTCCACCCCTCACACCAATGCCATGTGCACCAGCCTGGCATGCACCCACACACTGGGGCAGAATGCAGCCATGTCTCTCTTGGCCTGCCCTCCCACAGCATCAATTGCCAGCCTTCTTTTACTCGCAGCCACTCTTTAAAAGCAAAGCACGGTTGTGAATTACCATGGCCCGCCATTGAAGAAGCTGTGGGTGGGGCAGTGGAGGATGGCGCTCCGTAGCGGGACACTGGGGCTAGGGCTGGGCATGTGCAGCACTGCCCTTGGAGGGAGGGGGAAGAGCTGGGAGATTGCACTTTATAAGCATCACATGCCGGGGGCCCAGCCTCTTCTCCCCAGCAGCCAAGCAAGTAGCTCCCACTCATCCACCCTATAAGATGATTATTGTTAAAGGTTCAAACTTGTTTTTTGGTATTGTGATATTAAGACTATTGGGGTTGTTCACTTAAGGGCACAAAAAAATTGTCACAGCTGGTGGAGGACAAGGGGAATGAGCCTAATATGGGGAGGGGAATCTTGAAAGGAAGAAAATGACTCCCCAAAAGGAGAGCCTCTGGGAGAGGCAGCAATTTGGAGTTGTGCCGACCTGATTGGAAAGGCCCAGAAAATAAATTTAAGAGGCGGGTGAACTGCAGTGGGCAGAGGGAGGTCCATGTCTCCTGAAGCATTCAGGTTCACCTTGATTGGCAGAATACCCTGTGGCAAGGGGACCCGTGTCTCAGCAGGGGACTGGGATGGGCTCCCCAGGGCACCACTAGGGTCAGGTGCATAGGGTTGCCTGCAAGTCAATACATTTAGTGCCTACATTGCAAAAGGGAAGGTATAAAGATACCTCTCTTCCATCTCTCCAAGCTGTTGAGGGACTTAAGTAACATTTTAAATTTCTTCATTGCAAAAGAGAGAGCTCAATATCTCTTTCCCCTTCTCCAAATTGAGTGGGTGCAGGTGAAATGCTTTTAACCATTGCCTTGCAAAAAAGAAATGGTTTATCTCCTTTTCTCTGTTGTCCCAGTTAATAGCTTTGTGTGGAGAGAAGTGAAGTAAAATCTCCCATGCTTCTGATCTGCACAGCTAGCAGGATGTGAGATCAGAACAATCTAATGTTTAGGTAGGGATGCCAGCTCTGGGTTGGGAGATACCTGGAGGCTTTGGGAGTAGAACCAGAAGTGGGCAACATTTGGGGTGGGACTTAATCTGTTCCACATAATATATTTTTGCTAAGGGCTTGGAGAAGGAGCATGTCTCATGGCTTAAGTGCCACAGGTTATAAACAACCAGTCAATTAATTGGCTGCCTCATCTCTAGTGGCAAATGGGGACTGACTTGAACTGGCATGTGTCCAAGCGTCCCTAATATATATGCTGTCTTAAAGGAGGACCAGTTTCCAGAATGTGCTTCCTTTTCTGAACTCCATGAATGTGCTATCATAGACAGCTTCCACCTAATGATTTCCCCCAGCATGGACAACAGGAAGACCCAGAATTAAAGAGAAGCTTCTGAGCAACTTTTAACCCCCCCTCCCAATTTTTATCCAGATAAAATATGAGCATAAAAAGTAAGAAGTAAAGAGGATGCAGCCAGCTCATCCTTTTGATAGTTCCTCTATAGCCACTATGAAAATGCAGCAAATCTAGGGATGCCATATTCCTGCTGATGGTGGGAGTTCTCTTGTCCCTCTCCCCACCACCCACTGCCTGTCAACTGAGCAGTGGGCAGAGAATGGCTGGCAAAATAGGGAACTGTGATTGGCATCTCCAATATGATGACACAATTTTCAGTGTGACCCAGAAGTGACATCATCCTATTGGGTGATGCTCTAATTAAACCATAGAGGTTGTACTGAATGCTAAAACATCAGGCTGTGGCATGATGGTATCACTTCCAAGTTGCACTGGAAATGATGTCTTTGCACCAGGGAAACTGGTCGTGTTCCCCATCTAACTACGATTCCCTGCCTCCCGTATCACCTGCCAGGTGGCAACCTTAGCTGAAATGAAGCTGCACCTTCAAATTGAGAGAGGCAAGCTTTTCTATTCCCCACTTCTGCCCTTTAAAGGATTAGTTCAATTTCTATACCAAACTGTAAAACGAAAGGAAAAACAGTTTTTCAAGGGACTTAAAGCTGCAGCAATCCCTTGTGCTACTCACAGGTGTGACAGGGAGGAGCAGGAGATGGAGACAACAATTGAGCAGGCAGTCCAAGTCTGGAGTGTTAGTTACCATTTCTGCCTTGTTCCTATGATGCTTGCTGCAAAGTTGTTGCATCCCCATCTAGAAGCAGCCATATATTGTTGCACTGGTAGTAGTAACAGACTCATTGCTCCGATTATTTTTAACCCCAGCTGCTAACCAAAACATATGTCTATGTTTTAAAATCAGTATAAGCACAGTGACCCATCACTGTTGTGCACAATTATTATGTGGAATTAGACCTTCATCCCTGTTTGTTCTTGTTTCCTTTATTTGGCTGCTTCAGGACTTCTGGGTGTTTCCTTCAGGCCAGGGTTTGTTTCTGTATGTTCCAAGTATGACTTTCATTCATTTGAGGTAATGTGCTTGGGTTACATAGCTGCAAGCAACCAGAACAGTTGAGGATACTTGGTATTTTATTTTTAATTGAGGAAAATGAAATCTTAAGGGGAGGGGTTGTTTACAATAAATTTCTTTCCCAATTCTTACTGTAAAAGTCTGTAAGTTATATTTCATTTCTGAACTACCCTATCCATTTCTTTCATTATCCACATACAACATGATGATGATCAGATTTCAGTAACTATTGTGCTTCATTAATGTGGATTGTTGTAATAAATTTAAAACAGAAAGTTATGGCTAGTTCTCTATCAGGGCATTTTAATGACATAACACGGCTATTAGATACTCGGTTCACAAATTGGGCACAAGTTTGGACAAATTATCAAATTGCATTCTTGGAGGTATATTAAAATCATGCATGCAGGTTTAAAATCCCAGTAGTTCATGAACTTTTTCAAAAAAAAAAAATCTGCCAAGCTGAACAATGGGACCCCTTTTAAATCCCCCAGCGAGTACCTATTAAAACCACAATTTACAACTATACATATCATCTAACGTGTTAACCAGGTGTTCCAGTATTATTGTTTGAAATTCTACCTAGGTTTCAATCAAATGAAGAAAAGCCAAAAGTCCAATTAAAATGCCACATTGCCTCTTTATCGTGTGTAGGTGAGGGGCATTCGTTATAGATTTAAGGGCAGAAATTTCATAAAAAGTGTAGCACATCCTTCCCACTCCCTTCCTAGGTTCTTATTTCTTGCTTAGATTCTCACCGCTTACTGGCATTTCCTGTACTTAACTGAATGGGGGTGGGGGAGAGAGAGAGAAAGTAGAATAAATCTAAGAATTTCTGGCTTAATTTTAGTAGCATCCTGGACACTGTAGCTGAATTTGACAATTGAGTGTTGTCATGGGACATTAAAATCCTACAGAGGGCCGATTTAAGCTATTATTTCATAGGCTGTCCCTTAATCAGTTCCATCCCTGTGCTGAATACTCTCTGCCAACATGTGTCTCTTTTATTTAATAGTTCAGTGACAACAAATTTATGTTGCTAAGCTCCAAAAAGTAAACCTTACCAAAATACCTCCCCAAACTGCCTTTACAGACATCCACCAAAGAAATATGGAATTCAGTTGTCTTCACTTGGCCATAATTACTTCCAGATTTTGCCCGCCTATCTTTGTCTTTTGGTCATTTTTCTCATTCCACCTCCGACCAGAAGTCCTGGTGTTTCTTTACATTAGTGGTGTTCTGCTCAGATTTCATTGCCACCCACCCCTTTCACCTTTGATTTTTGCAGAGTCTGACATTTCACGACAGTGACCTCACCTCCCTCCAAGTGTGTTTTCTCATCAGCTTGGTAACACGTGGATATTAACTCTGCAAACTTTTTATTTAGATTTTGTTGAAATGAGCCAAATATTATTTTGTAAAGGGCCAAAAAAGAAATGTCAGTCATCACAACATCTGTTCTCTCTTATGTTTTACTTAAGAAAATAATATGTGCCAGATTTTTTTTCATCCACCCAGAATAATTACATTTTTTCACAGATCAGTGTGTTTGCAACAGCTTCGGTTTGATCCAAACCTTTAGTATAATTTGTAAAGAATTTACTTCTTGGCTTATATTGAGATATGCTGTTTTTTTTGTAATGACATCCCTGAGATTTTCATTTATTTACAGCAACAATGTTTTTGCTAATATTGTTACAAAACTAAACTTCCAGTGTGGAAATTACTAGGGCTATCATCCCCCCCATTTGTTATAGTAATTACCACAATAAGATTAATAAGATACTGAATTTATTTGGTTTGCCATAGTCTGTCTTCTTTGATCACTTATTCAGGTGAGCAGCAGAACAAAGCAGCAGAACAAAGTTTGAGTCCAGTTGTATGCAAAGTGCAAGCTTTTGTATCTATGCAAACTTCATCGGAATGAAACACCATTATATATAGGTGGGATTCATTGTCAGGAAGGACTAGCTGCATACATAAGAAACTGGGTGATTATAGCAGAGAATTAAGGCAGTTAAGATCTTTAAATGGCAGTAAATTAGCATACTGTTGAGAATATGAGAATGAAATTTGAGACTGGTGGCACCCCAAAGATCAACATAGTTCAAATCTGGGTATAAGCAGGGATTGAGAGCATGTGTAGATGCATGTCCTTTCAGTTATACAGAAACAGATTCCTTTAAATGTCATATATAGGTAGGAAGGTTAGAAGGGCTAGAGTCAAGATACATAAGTAACCAAGCAATGAATACTGCTAAGACTGGAATAACACATTTGGTAATACATGTAAATAGTAGCAAGAAGAGGCCGCAAGTCAGTGAAGGATGCAGTTGGCATGACGGATGGGAGAGTCAGGAGAGATGTGGCTGCGTCTAGCCTATCAGGAGGGGGAGTGTGCCTAGTGGCACACACGAACAGCAGCATAAGAGGCAGGCTCCTGGGTGTCTATCTAAGGTGCCACACACAGGTGTTCAACCTTTCTGCTGCTGTGAGCCATCTCAACAGCATGCTGTCATGCAGCTCTGGGAGGAGGCCTTGCCCTGTTGAATGTATGGGCAAGGATGGGTTTCCCATCCAGCCAGGTGATCGGGGTGAACTGGCATGAGCAGCAAGCGGGCTGTGATTTAAAAAATAAAACAGGAAAGGGGGAGAGAATGGACAGCAATTGCTGGGTGGCTAATGCATGTCTAGAGAGACGATGTGACAGAGGGCAGTAGGGATGCCCCACAGCAGGGTGGGACCAAGGCTGGCAGGAGAGGCTAGATTTGGGCCAGTGTATTGCAAGCCTGAGAGACCTGGGCTGCAACCATTTCTTGAATCCGTGGGAGGACCTCCAGGTTGGGGCAGAGCAGGGGTCACGGGGGTGTTACCCTGGCAGCCAGGGAGAGGGGCCAGTGCAATCTGGGCTCTGCTGCCCTAGAAGCTCTGCTGGGGGTTCGAGTGGTGATCAGGCTGGCCGACCATGTGGGCCTCCAGGAGGGAGGTGGGGAGGGTCCATGTTAGAAGAGATTGCTGCCTTTGGGGCTGCCCTGCCACTCTGCCACTGGCTCACCTTTGGTGTTCTCCGGCGGCCGCCATGGCTGGGGCTCCCCCTCGGTGTGGCACTGAGGCTCCCCGGGCCTCAGTAAAATTGTCAAGCATTGACCGGTCCCTGGTGATAAAAAGGTTGGGGACCACTGTTCTAGATGGAGAACCCACCTGGGTTTGGGCAAGCAGCTGAATGTCAAGTGATCTGGTCACTGGGGGGGATGGTGAGAAAACACAAATACTTGTCGTCCAACTTCAAAAATGCAGTGCATTCAACTTTTTTGTGTCATACAAGAGAGATGGACAAGATGGTATACTGGAGAGACAGGTATGCATCTTCTTTACCACAATCTCAGTCAGATCAGGACAACAAGTGAAATCACGTCTTTTTCTCACCACTTTGGTGATTGGGTTATAACAGAAGTAGTGTGAGAATGGATATGTGCAAAATATTTGCAGTATAATTTAAAGATATGTTGAGTACCTCACACAAAGCAAACATTGTCAGTCATTTAAGAGTACTACTGGCTACTTGAGATCAAACTGTAATCCAAGCGGAGAAGTGTTTACATGTGAGGGACTTTGTTAAATGCTTTTGGGAAATCCAAGTGTATAATAGCTACTGTGGATATTTCTGATAGCTGTGGATATTTCTGATAGATAGCCTTTCCAGTTATTGAAAGCAACTGATTTGGAATTGGGGGGGGGAGCCTAGATGGTGTTTTCTGAGTAGTGGTGATAAGAGCAGTTCTAGTAGAACAAAAAAAGTCCATGTTTTTTTTCCTGAGTCAGAGAGCATCGGTTCACAGGCAATGGCAATTATGCATCAAATTGAGATTTGGCTGAACTGTCTTCCATTTATTTTAGAAAGAAAGGGGGCAAGGGTTGAGTACCACACTATTCTATGTCTTCTATCCTAGCTGTTCCCTTCTGAGCAGGAAGCCACGACCGATTATACATGGGCTAGAATGCCTGTGATGGCAGCGACAGAGCTTTGAAGAAAATTCCCAATTATGCATTACATCACCGCCATCCAAGGCCTAGCCTGGCCCGACCCAGGCCTCAGGCCCCAGGCCCCCGGTCCCCCTTGCCACCACTGCCGCAGCAGCGGAGCAGTCCCGACGCTTCTAGCTCTGCATTGCATGTGTGGGGGCATTGTATTGTTGCAGCTTGCTCTGGGGGAGCCCCCCCTCATGCATACACAGGGAATGGCAGGGCTTTTTGCCCCACCGCAATGGAACGGCGGTAGCCCGGCATAGCTGCTGCCATGCATAATGGATCCACAACTGGTTTGTCTCTTTGGTTTTGTTGACCAGGTCACATCTAAAAGGTAGCTGGAGGTGCAAGTCTTGTTTTACTGGCAGATGTAAACTTAAAAACATAAACATGTATTGAGCCATTCTTAGTAGAGTTGCTTCTTTTCGGATGGTTAAATACATAAATGATTATAAGATCTACAGTTGAAAAGAACTATGGTATACAGTAAAGGAGAAATTATACCCAAAATAAGTGAAAGGACTATAAAGGTACCAAGAAAGAGAAATAACAGAACCATCAGTAAGTATGTACAGGAGCAATATAACAACATATGGTAGACAGATCAAAAGTGGACCTGTTAACATGTATTTATTTGATAAGAAATACATAAATATATCCTGTTTAGTACACTTTTAAGCAGACAACTCTTTAAGGACCTGCATTTAGTATTGTTATGGGTCTGCACTGCAAAATGAGTACGATTATTATAATTCATGGCATTAACCGACACCAATCTCTACTGCTCCATGCTGCACAGCCCAATTAAGAGTAACAGAAACAGCTAAATTTAACAGGTCCAGTGACACGATAATGGGTTCAAAGGAGCAATGCCCTACATCTCACATCAATGGCAGTTGGCACATTGTTTTTTAATAATACTGCTTGCATTACAGAATTAAAAGCCTCTATTAGAATAATGAGTAGGATTTGACTTGGATTTATAAAAGTAAGTAAAAAGGTGACCTGTAAATACAGCCAATGACAAAAACAGTTGATTCCCCCACCCCATTTTTAAAGCTCAGCTGTAGCTATTCTGTTGGAAATGGATAGATTTTTTTTTTACAATTGTTAAAATTCTCAGATAGTCCCAACAAAGGACACAACTGCTTGCCACAAATAAGTGATCTATCTTTATTTACAAACGCTTGCATGTGAAAACACTCCAAATTACTATTTCAGAAACATACAACTTATATTTCATTTATTAGCTCCAAGGGGACCAGAGGAGGAGGACATCTTAAAAAAAAAAACATGGGTAAATGCTATAAGATGGCTTGATAGCCTCTTGGTGCAGTGGTTAAGAGTGGCAGCCTCTAATCTGGAGATTCCCCACACCTCCTCCACATGTGGCCTTAGGCCAATCACAGCCCTGTCAGGGTTCTCTCAGCCTTGCCTACCTCACAGGGTGTCTGTTTTGGGGAGAGGAAGTATAGGCGATTGTAAGCTGCTTTGAGACTCCTTTGGATAGTAAAAAGTGGGATACAACCCCTGCCCCCAAGCTCTTTCTGTGGACAGGTCAAATTCACAGCCTGAGGGTTTTCTTGGACTAAGTGTTCACTTATCTCAGGCAATAGTTTATAGCCTTGATGTTCTTTTCCATATTCGGTTGAAATGACTAGTATGCCCACCGATCAGCATGACTACTGTAATGTGTTCTGTGCTATTTGAAGACTGTTTGGAAACAATGAGTTTAAAATGTGGAAGTTTACACTTCTGAAAATAAAATATTCAGCTAGTTTCTAGTATGTTCCAGAGTCAAAAGACTTTAATGCCCTAAGTGTATACAAAGCCAAGGGTATCTTTTACCATGGAAGAACTTTTACCATATGAACACACCTGAGCTTTTGAAAGCACCATCCTTGGGGATGCAAAAGTCACATTCACCCTCCCTCCTTGAGGCTTGTTTGGACACATCTAATGGTTTTTGTGGCAGAAGGGAAAATATGTTTGGTTTGCCTGGATTTTCATCTTTGCTAACTGACACTTGTCAGCCCATCTGCCTGGGTATTAAACTAATTATATTATTATATTTTGACATATTTTCATGCACTGAGTAACTTTGCAAACACCTTTTGAAAACAATGTAAAAATTTGGAAAACAAATAAGGCCATTCCTAAATTTAATGAAGTGTAGGCAGCACTGAACCATTCTGATCTAAACACGGAAATATCTAATAAATTAAAATAAAATGAAATCAAATGTAGACTATTATAGCTCTATCACACACAATTTTTAAACTTTACATAAATTTCTCATCAAAGTCACCTCTGTTTTATCTTCACCTGGTGAAGGAATACAGGTAATAGATGTAAGCCAAAAGTATATTTTTGCTGGTGGGAAACATAGTAGTCCAGCCAGAAGGAGAATGGCTTGCTCTGGATTTGGTAACATTTTCCTGAAAATATACAGTTCATGTCTTTGGGGTGCTCTGGTTTGGCTCCTAGATCCCATGTTTCAGCTGTGGTCAGTAGTCCTTTTCCTCCTGGCTTTGGCTAATTCTCTAGCTGCCCCCTCTGCTGGAAGTCTAAGACTCCTGAATCTTGAATCCAATTCAGAAACTTCTGCTACTGCAAATGCTACTGCAAGACGTCATTGAGCATTAGATAGTGGGGCTATTTTATACAAATATTGAAAATATTGCAGGAGCCATGCATATGTTTCCAAGCTAAATTCAAGTTGGATCTCATCCTTCAGTATTTTAATCGTAGGTATCTCAGACACATGTTGAAGCACCACTTTCCCCAATCAGGGGGAAAGAGGAGTGTGTGTTTCCAAAATTCTCATTTCAAAACCATACTGGAATGGCATGTTTATTGTCATTATTAAATATCAGGATCATTGTTATTCTATTGGAAAGTCACACTGAGAACAGTTTCTATCTTCATAAATATTGGATGTATGCCCATTATTTCCTATGGAGAAATACTGTTGTTTTTCAGAGCAACTATAGTTCTTAAGCAAATGACACCAAATTTTCAGGAAACCTACTCACAAGTGAAGGGTCATAATGTTTGAAAGGAACACCAACATAATCACAGTAAAGAGGATGAAAAGATAATAAATAAATCATAAAACTAGCTGGTTAAATCAGGATCCATAAATCTGTCTATAGTCTAGACCAGTCCATGTTGTTTTGGAAGGGTCCACTGTTGTGACAATCTCCCTGTATTGTTGCCTGCTCTCCTGATGGTGGTAAGGGTTCCCCCACTAGCAGGCTCCACCCACCCACTACAAAACAGCTGACCAGCAACTTACCAAGAGAGAGGAAAGCTCATGCAACATGGATAGTGACATTGCAATGTCATTTCTGCATGCACAGGAAGTGCTATCACCACACTGGTGACATCCAAGTGATGCTCAAGTATTTGGGCAAAAACTTGACAGTATAAGCCATTTTCACCAAATTTTTGCCAAAATAGTGTGTTGCCAAGACATCACACTTCCTTGGCTCACCAGAAGTGCTGTATTCACACCACTTGGGTTTTCTTCTCTCTCCTGGTAAGTCCTCTCCATCTCCTACCAGTTGCTAGGAGGGACCTGACAATCTTCTCTCCAAGACTTTCCCAGTATTCCGCACAGCAGGAGCAATTTTTTGAGAAAGGGCTGCCAGGTTCAGCCAGGCAGCTGTTTATGTTCCCTTCCAAGACCACTCTCCCCTCTTCTCCTTTGACCAAGAAGAATTCTTTATTTGGCCATGACTGCTCTCAAGATCCCTCAATGGCTGGGAAACTTTCCCCCTTACTCTTCTGTTTTCCAAGAAAACAAACAAACTTGAAATAGGCTATACAACTGCTAATGGCCTCCTGATTTGTTTATTGATTATATTTTTTACTATTGATCAGGAGAGATATATTGCAGTTAGAAAGTAACAGGAATACCTTTCACAATATTGGACGTTGCTGATCAGTACAAGAAAAACTGGACATTTTATCAACTTGGCAATATCTGACCACATGTGCCTAGTGGGTGAGGCCTGTTAGAAATGCCATCCGATGGAGAATATCTTTCCCATGAAATCTACCTTGATATCATCATGGATAAGTTTGGAAATATTTTTGTTTAGGACAGCCTTTTAAGTAGCTGTACTCTGGTTCCTGCTGTTAGTGCTGCTGTTGTGTTTCAATTACTGTTTTAATTGCTATGTTATAGTTGCATAGTTTATTTTGGTTTTGATTTTTTTTTTGCTTTGTATTTGTTGCTTTTCCTCCCCTGTATAATGCTTGGAAGGCTCTTAAAAGTGGTATAGAAATCTCATAAATGGATGGATGGAACGTCTGGTGCAATCTCCATTAAATTGTGTGAACAAAGTATTCCCTGAACAAGAAGAGTTGGACAGTTTTAATGTCCTTAGCCAGGATCAGATACTTAGATACTTACTGTGATAGAGATCACGGAGTGATCTATTACAAATAGATAAGACCAGGCTACCCAGCTGTGATCACTGTTAAATTTCTAAGAACTATTTATCCATTGAAATCTATAGCTTTTTCCCCAAGGAAATATGTTTAGAATTACAGCCAAGCTCTCTTATAAGATCAGTTGCTCTCATTTAACTTTCCACTTGCAAATGTGTGCATAGCCCATTCTCCTTCTCACATTAGACCACTGCAATTCAGGGCAAGATCTGATAACCATTTCCCATTGGTACCGTAATATGCACAGCAGCATATCTACCTGACATTACACTGATATAGCAGTCAGAATACCCAGTCATACTAAGCACATCTTTTTGCTGACACAATAAATCTCAGGATAATTCTTCAGACTACTGATTCTTCTGTCCACATTTTTGTTGCCAATATAGTAACACTGTATATCTACTGACATTAATAGGATAAACAGACACCCAAGTATACATTGCTCATCTTAGTTTTATAACTCTAATTCATT
>NC_135376.1:63395000-63492500 GCF_049243985.1 Paroedura picta | reverse complement strand
AGAGGGCAGAAGGCCAAGGTCGGAGCACTGCCAACTCACCACACAAGCCACCATAGGCTTCTCTGCACATGAATGCACACACACACCCATTCACCCTAATGGGGAATGTGTTGCCTTCCCTCCAGCAGAAGACATTTCCCTGCAAGGCAGCAGCTTGGGCCAAGGTGAGTGGATAAGGGAAGGTCTGAGCAGCAGGCAGGTGGACCAGCAAGGTGGGGGAGGGAGAAGAAGTAGAGAAGAGATGGGGGTTTGGCAGCTTGGCTAGCAAGGCCGCCATGGCAGGGGAGGTTAATTAGGACCATGGGAGAGAACGTTACAGAGGGTGGTTGAACGACTGCAGGGTTGAGAATCTGCCTCCCTCACCATGCCCTCCACTGCCCGGCTGCATTTGGATTTTTTTTGGGGGGGGGACCTGTATCTTCCATGGCAATGTGTATTCATTGCAACACATGCACATTGCCACTTATAGGTTTCATTTTTTTATTAGTGCTTGAGGGAACTTTGGAGACCCACAAACCTCCAATTGGTTGACTCCAGTGATTGACAGGCCAAAGAATGGTTAGCAAAGACCATGTTGCTTTCTTTTGTGCCTTTTTCACCACTAATGATGAGGGGAAATATAGAGATACAGTGGCAGAAAAAAGTGGGAAGGCTTTTCAGTGTGTGGAGGGGTGAAAAGCGCAATTTACTATCCCACAATTGGAGGCAGGAGACAAAGCGCAATTTGGCACTCTGTGCAGAAATTCCCTTCGTCTTCCTTTAATCCCCTTTTTCAGACCTGGGCCTGCACACAGAGGATAATGCACTTTCAATGTGCTTTGGCAGCTGGATTTTCCTGTGCAGAACAGGAAAATCTACTTCTAAAGTGCATTGAAAGTGCATTATCTATTGTGTGCAGACTAGGCCCTTGATGGCAGTGTGTTCATTTTATACTGCCAACTTCTGGGATATTCATTCATCAACTCCATGGTTTACTCTTAATTGTCTTCAAATATCTGTGTCTTCTTCACTTAGGCTCTAATATTTCCATACACTACTATTACATTGTATTGTTCTACAGTCATTTTGTTGGTTCACTTCTTTTTCCTTAACTGTCCTGTATCCTTGCATCTTCCTTTCCCTCATCCCCACCTATCCCCACAATTCCTTCTCTTCCCACTGCCCATATGATGTTTTAATCTCATCCAAACTGAACTCCACTTCCCTTTTCAGAAGATTCTCAGCATTTTGGGGTTGATATTTTAGTTCTTTGGGAAGTTGAAATGTTCACGAACTTTCTGTGACATTACTCCAACTATGCTGATGGCTGTCAAAGATTTTTTTAATATAAATGATTTATATATTACATTATAAATTACAGTCAGGATCTATCAAATGACAATGTTATGATTTCATGACTACATCCAGTAATAATGTGGGTGGCTCAGGCTAATCATGAGAATAATAAAACCAGGAAATCCACAAGACAGAAGTTTCTATATACTCAGGACCTTTAAGTCTTTTATGAATAGAAGCCAGCATAGCTGAAGGACCTTCTACTGCCTTCTGAGCTTTCCTATATTGTGAGGTGATATCCTCATCATCTGCCACCTTACCAAAGGATAATATGGTTCCCAATGACCTCATAATTAGGAAGAGGAGGATTCTGGTATACTGGTCCTCTTCCTCCTCCTGGATCAGCTCTCTTTCTCAGTCCCTATTGGAGTGTAGCCTGTACATCCTCCTTGGTCAGCCTTTTAATAGGTTTCTTGGATCTTCCCCATCTGCCCCATCTAATTCTATCATGCCCCAATTCTCCCAAGAAGGCATGAAGGCAGGAAAAGTGACTACCTTTCCTTTCCAGCTCCTGCCTCATGCTACCTCCCTGTGGCTCATTCCAGCCATACCTCTTCAGTTTTGTCATTTGTGGGTGCTGCTTATGTTAGCAGTGTGTTGTTCAGCACCCTGTTTAGAATCATAGAGTTGGAAGAGCTCATGCAGACCATCTAGTCCAACCCCCTGTTCAATGTAGTATCAGTCTAAAGCATCCAGGATAAGTATCTGTCCAGCCGCTGCTTGAAGTCTTCCAGTGAGGGGGGAGTTCACCACCTCCTCAGGCAGTTGATTCCACTGCTGAACTCTGACTGTGAAAAAAACTTCCCTGATATCATTACTGCGGGTCCTATTATCTGCTGCCAACAAGAACCTTTCCCTGCCCTCCTATAAGTGACAGTCTTTCAAATACTTAAAAACAGCAATCATGTCCCCTCTCAACCTCCTCTTCTCCAGATTGATCATTCCCAATGAACATTCCTAACTCCTTCACCCTTTCCTCATAGGGCTTGGCCCCAAGCCCTGAATAATTATCATCACTGCCCTCTGAACCCTCTCAATTTTTTTCCATGTCCCTTTTGATGTGAGGCCTCCAGAACTGCACAAATTACACCAGGTGGGGTCTGACCAATGTAGTATACAGTGGGACTATGACATCTTGTGATTTTGTTGACACAGCCCAAAACTGTATGTACCTTCTTTACCTCCACATTACACTGTCTGCTCATATTTAGCTTACAGTCTACAAGTACCCCAAGATCACATTCACAAACAGCTACCCAGAAGTGTATTTCCCATCCAGTATGCATATTTCTCATTTTTGTGACCCAGATGCAAAACTATGTACTTCTCCTTATTGAATTGCATCTTGTTCTTATTTGCCCACTTTTCCAGCATGTTCAGATCTCATTGAACTTACCTTCTGGGATGTTTGCTGTTCCTCCCAGTTTGGTGTCATCTGCAAAATAGATACTTATTCTGTACAGTGTTTTGGCCAGATAAAATTTGTAAACAATTTTAGGTAGCAGAAAATTCAGAATAAAATATAATATAAATATTTTGCTGTACAGCAGAAAATAGGCATAACAGTTCTAAATTTTTATAGCTATCAGCAGGCAATGGTAGGGCCTCAGATTCCAGAAGCTGGACTGGTAAGGATCAAACTACAAGGAGGAACTCTGTCATGGTCAGGATGGGACAAGAGAATTCCAGTCCCCTGGGTACAGTGGGCAAGGAGGTGGATGAACTGGCTGAGGGTGGATCCCAGGTTCCAGGCAGAGTACAGAAAGGGATAGGAGTCTGGCTAAAATTAAACAGTATGTAAAACAAAAGATAAAGGATCCTCCTCTAAGTCACCTTTTTAGATCCTTAACTGAGCATTCCAAACAGTATATACTTGGGTAAAATATTTTCCCATCCACAAATTTAATTAGAAGCCCTCTACCCCCTCATCCAGATCATTGATAAAAATGTTGAAAAGTACCGGACCGAGTACCAAGCCTTGTTTCACACCGCTGCTCATCTCCGTCCACTGTGATGAAATACCATTGACAACCACTCTTTGGTTGTGGTTCTCTAGCCAGTCCCTTATCCATCTAACCAACCAAAACTCCAGTGTACAGTCCTCCAGTTTACCCATCAGAACATCATGGGAAACAAGGTTGATCTACCAGGACCTGTTGGAGACAAATCCATGGCAACTTCTCTGGATCAACAAATTATTTTCAGATGATTGCAGATTGTTCCCTTTAAAATCTGCTCCATTATCTTCCCTGCAATTGAGGTCAGACTCACTGGCCAGTTGTTTCCTGGGTCATCTATTTAAAGCAGAGACGTACTTGCATACAAACTTCTGGTGAGGGGCTGGGAACAACTTATTTATCTGTTGCAAAATGATATGCTCTAAACTAAAATAGGTGAATCTGTTTTTTTTAAATTACATATGGTAAATTAGATGCTGTGGCCCAGTTCAATTTGTTATGTGTGCCAGGAGTATTGTTCTTTGATTTAAATACAACATAGCATGTAGTATGTTGAATTGGGCACTTTCCCCTTTAAGAGCAAGAAGAAGGTTTCCTGATTTGTTGTGTGTTGTTGTGTGTTCTTCACCAGTTGCTAGTTGTTCCTGTTGTTTTAATAAAGGATTAGTTGGACAAGCATAGCTCTATCTCAATATTTTATGCCTACCAATTAATTTTGGGCCTCACTGTAGCAATAATTTTCAGCTGGACTGACTTTTCCACACAGGAAAATCTAAACCGATTCTGTGTAGAGGTGCAAAACTCGCACTGTCTCCTGCTTGTAAACATGCAGTTGTAAGCTGTGTATTTGCAAGCTGGGTCAGGGGAGACCCCCCCCCATGTTTTCCCTCCGCCTTGTCACAGCTTTGTGCCACCTGACCGTGTGACAAGGGAAAACAAGTCAAACTTCTTCCCCCTGACTCCTCAGCTTGTCAATCACATCAAGCCACCAATCAAAGCACAGCAGTTGTCTTAAGGACTCAAATTTCCATCCTTCCCAAGCCCTGAAATTAATTTAAAAAAAAAGAAGTGCACTTCTGTGTTGCTATGCAGTAATGCCACAATGTAAATGCATTTTAATTTTTAAAAAATCAACACTTTTGTGTTGCTATGGAGAAAGGTCACAACAATAAAGCACCCCCCCTTTTGGGATTCATGGTGTTTTGGACTCTATTTATGTTTTGGTAGAGTTGTGAGAGGCTGGACATGGTAACTAGAACCCAAAGAGTGATTGTGTGTAAACAGTAGGCTTAGAAACAAAGAACATAGATGCCTAGCTGATCGGGAGAGCTGCTTCATCACGCACCCCCACCCTTTCCCCATTCATTCACTTCTGCCAGCAAACACAAACGGGACTATGTTTTGCCTGCCCAATCCCCAAAAGACCATGGACACTGTAGGGGAAATTTTATTTTAACTTATACAGTGTACTTTTGCAGTCCTACAGCAACGTGGACTACACCATTTTTAAAACAAATTCTCAGAGCAGGAAATGGAGAGGGAAGGTGGGCGCAAGGGCGGGCAAAATGCTGCAGGGATTGTCACGTGTTTAACCTTCCACACAGGCTTGACCCTGGTTGCTCTCTGATGTGAAGCGAGATAACTTGGCAAATCAAATTTTGGTGGATTTTGGTGGCCAGAACTCAAGCCAGCCCCTGGAAAGCCTCAGGGTGCAGACAATGTCATGTGGAGAAAGCTTTACAACCTGCTAGCAACCAGAGGTTGTCCAGGGGCAGGTTCCTTGTGCAGAATCGGACCTAGTTTTGAGTGACTGCTGTAGTGTAATGATATTGCAATATCTAGTAATGCATGAATGTGGCCTAGGCTGTTCCCCTTCCTGGATGTTTCACCACCATTCACTGAAGACAAAGCATAAGCAACTTTGTGCAAATGTGAGAGATCATATTGTGTAAGTGAGGGAGGGTAGAAGTAAGTAATACCAAATCTCTTTTTATTACTTTGCTTACAACTGTAGTAATTATTTTCAGTACAATGCTGCTTGATTGAAAAAAAATACTTCCCTGGTACTGAGAACCAGCTTGGTGTAGTGGTTAAGAGTGGCAGCCTCTAATATGGAGAGCTGGATTTTATTCTCTGCTCCCCCACATGCAGCCAGCTAGGTGACCTTGAGCCAGTCACAGTTCTTACATAGCTCTCTCAGCCCTGTCTACCTCACCAGGCATCTGTTGTGAAGAGAGGAAGGGTAGACAGTTGTACACCACTTTGAGACTCCCTCAGGTAGTAAAAAGCCGGGTACCAGAAACCAGCTCTTCTTCTTCTTAATGTGAATGCATCAAAATGGTATGTTTTATTCAAAATGCTTTAATATGCAGTTTGTGTTTTTAAATATGTGAATATTGCACTAAGATGAAACTTACCTTCTTTAATGTTTCATTTCCTCTGAAAATTCCACTGCTGAGAAAGTAAGTATCAAGACTAAGGCACAAGGGTATTTTTAAGGGAATGCTGTGACCAGTTTATAAAGTTGGTATGGAGCAGGGAGAATTTTAAAAGAGCAAATGTTTCATACCTATCAATCAATGCCTTTGGTACCTATCTTGGTGCATTTTTGTAGGAATACACACAGTGATAAAGGACAGCCCCACAACTCATAATCATGCGAGGCAGCAAAATCAGAATTCTGTTCCTCGGACTCTATAATTATATATCCCATCGATGAATAAAATAAATATTTCTTGGTACCATGTTCATGACTAGCCAGATTTGTGAGCATCTCTTTCCACACCCGTTGAAAGGTAGATGGAATTGAATGTGCAAGTGTGACTTAATGATGCCATCTATGTCCTGCATTTCATAAATGTGTTTAAAATAACATTTATTATGACTAACTTTATATTTTGGGCCCCATAATCCATATGGGAAGGATAGCTACATTCTAAAAGAAAGTTGCTATCTGTGATCAGCATACACCCCAAAAGAAAACAAGAGAAAAAGTGGACAGAGAGCTTTCTGGGGGGGGGGGGACAACAACATCCTGACAGTGGGGTATTGACTAGCTTTTTAACACACAGTCCTCTAATTCTTAATTAGAATGCCATAGCTAATTAATAAGTTTTTTTCCAATTATAAATTAACTTAGGATCAGAACTCTGGCTTTGCATGTAATTTCGTATAATCGCTAAAGCTACTGCAAAAACATGTCTCCTACCAACCGTAACTTTTTTATTTAACACAGACAGACAAGTTCTCGCTGGGTTTAAATTTTACAACAAATTATCTCTGTTGGGATTTATGAATGAATTTTTCCCCTAAAATATCTTGGTTTTCCTTTTGTCCCAACCTTTTTTATTCTTAAACAAAATAGTATTCTGAATGGACAATTTCTTTCTGAGATTTAAAAAAGAATTCATCTTAATATTTTAATGTTATTACAGGGAAGAAAGAAAGAGAGCAGGTGATAATTTTTCTCCCCCCCCCCCTCAACCGTTACCACCTTTTCATGGTTTCTTCAAAAATGATTTGGGAGGTACCCTCATGCTGTTCATTTATAGAATCTTAACTGGAGAGACACTTATCTCTTTAGTAATGAACCAGTATAATTAAAGGTGGGAATGTGGAAGGGTTCAAGCTCTGGCAACATGTCACATAGCTGGCTGCTGCAATTCCTCCGTGGTTTATCAAAGACTACTCCTTTAATATGGAGATTACACTTATGTACTTGTCTGAACTTGAAAGGCATTTCCCTAATTTACTTATTAATGAGATGTAAATCTATTTGTACGGCACGTCACAAGTTTCCTGAAATCGCTGCTACTTAACTGGTGATAAACCCTATGATTTAAATGAAAAATAATACATTTAGCTTCCACATTCATTCTGTTAAAAATTGATATCGTCTATGTTAAATTTATTAATATTGCTTGCTGTCATTCAGTTTGCAGCTCTTACTGAAATATGACTTGACAGCGTCCGCATTAAAGATGTATGCCATTGTATTCAACAAAGATTAATGAAGCCCGGTAAAAATAGCTGTAAAAGAGAAAGTGATCCGAATGTAAAATCAGTGAATTAAATGAGGCCTTGCATACCATTTGTTAATATGCATGAGGAGGGAGGCAGCGAATGAAAATGTCTCCCTGCAAAGTTCATTTGGGAATGTTTCAATATTGTCTGAATACCACTAAACTACTGAACAGTCACCTAATAGAGACCCATGTACCTCTAAGGTCTGCCCATGTGCCCTGTGCATAAATAGACAAACACACACTGGCACATGAGCAGATGCACGTACATACACACGCTCATACATACAATAGTTGTTTCCAAACAAAACTAGATATCAGAAATTAGATAATATGATTCATACCAGAGGAAATCCATCTCCTACTCACACAAGCAAAGATGTCTCTTCCCTCCTCCACAGACTACTCAGGCTGTCTATAAGTGTTGGCTTTCAGTAATAAAGCTACTTGTGATATAGAGCTTTAATGTTATATGCCTCTTTTATGGGAGAATTGTATGAAGTAATACTTGAAGGGATTAGATACCAAGGATTTATAAAAGGTTAATATGTCTGTCTGTCGCGGCTGTCGTACCATTTCTGACACTGAGATCTATGAAGTGAAAGAGATGTGTGTGTTTGTAGAGTTTGGGGGATTTTTTTTCTTCCAGGTACTGATTTATTTCAACACCACACATTATAAAATGCTGCTGAATTTATAACCTAGCAGGTTAAGACGTTCAAATAAATTAGCAGGGGCATAAAATACCTTACAGAAATCACTGGGTAAACAACATAGCATATTTATCAGTCAAGATGCTGGGATGTTTGTATCTGGTTTGTGCTAGAACTGACAGGATTGCCTGAAGATTTGAATATATTCTGCAAGGTCAAAGGTTCCTTGCAACAGACCATGCTGTTGTTTCTTTCTTTCTTTTTTTTCTTCTTCAGGGATTATCTTTAATTTGGCTAGGTAGATCATTGCCAGCAGAGTCATAATGCACCAGAAAGATTGTCAGCTTGGAGGCAATTGGGAGGTATAATATGCACACATACAGTGTAAAACCTTGTAGAAAAGCTCTGCCTAAAGCATAAAGTGTCCCAAAAGGATGAAAATCCATATTTAAATTCAGAACAATTTAGGGGTATTCTTGTTCTGAGGCTTAGCTTATGTCACCAGCCTGTTCTGTATGAACTCATAACCCATGTTTTGTGTTTGCCTATATTAGAAAGTCTTATTACTTCATTGACTATACTAAGCACTAATGGTCTAGTGCATTAAGTTAGCCCTTGGTCATTGGAGCACTGTACACTTAAGAATTCTGGAAATGCTGGTACATTCTGTGCTGGGGAGGAGAGGAGTTGCCAAACAAATGGGGGACAGCCAGCTGGCAAATTAAGAGTTGTTCAGTATTTTGATCATAAGGAATCAGAGATAAACTTAGAATGTGATTAAGAATTGGTGGTTTAGTGTAAATGGATCACTATCACCCCAGAAATAATGGCAAATGTTCTGTTCCCACTAAAGTCACATTATCCATGCAAGATTGCAGAGTTTTGGTGCTTCATGTCCCTCGTTCACCGTTCTGCCTAATTCTGTGCCTTAATTGAGAAAGACTACCTTTTTGCTATATTCCAAAGACGCACCGAGTTAACCACAATATAAGTCATATACTACTTTCCTAGGCTCAATTCATAAATGTCTAAGGAGGCATGGGAGGTCCCTAACTTCCCATAGGGTCCATTCCCCATTATATAAGCTTCCGTCAAGTGGAGTCACTTTGATCACATCATTCTTTCCAGATAAGAATCATGGAGGCAAGCCAGGAGGCTAACAGACATAAAATACATAACCTTACTAAGCCCTTGTTCCTATTGATTAGCAGGGTGGCAGATTGCCAATGAAGACTCAACTTGCTTTGCTGTTAACATGGCCACAGCTGTTTATTATATGCCTCTCCCAGGAGGGTTGGCCCGGCATGGAAAGAAGCCTGACCCCCTCATCCATCAGGGTGCTTGTCCCAAGGGTCCATGAATGCCTTAAGGCCCACCCCATCCCAGCCAGGAGAGCAGGCCCTCTGCATCTGGTTTCCCACACCGGGAAGCAACCATGTTGGAGCCCACCAGGCATTCACCTCACTTTGGAACCCCTGGGTCACTTGGCTACGAGCCACTGGCCTCCCAACCAGGTAGGCTACACTTGTGTCAATGCCGGTCTCATTAAGGAGACACCCAACCCCCCCAGGGATTACAGTACGCAAACTGGAATCCCTGCCAACAGGCTCCAACCATGCCTAAACTACATAAAACTGAACAATAACAAAAACATGAACACTGGGAGGGGGAAGGGAAGCTGTTCAGGCTGCGGCAGTGAAGCGAGAATGAAGCAGATGTACTTGGCGCCTGTATAGGCGCTCAAGCCCCGCTTCCCACGCACACGGTGGGGCCACATGCGCTCCAGTGGCTCCCGCTCACCATTGTCTTCTTCAGCCACCTCCCGCCACATCAATGGCGGCTGCAGTATGTCCCTGTCGCTTATTCTTAATGGTCCATTACACATATAAATGCAACCAACCAAGCCTTAGTCAATGAATGAATTGCCTGTTTGTCTTTCTCCTAATAGTATCAATTTCCTAATCATTTTTATGTTCATTCTGCTACCAGACTACTGTGTCATCTTTATTTACCACAATGCTTCTCCAAGTTTCCTCCAAGAAGGTTTCTGTATACGGCCTTTCCTCTTTTATCCATGAAACATCTGTGTGAGCAAGGTTTAGGCTGATATATGGTGATTTAAGTTTTTATGGCTTAATCCTGTCCCAAATACAAAACATGATCTACTCTTTGGCTCTCAATTTTGGGCTTAAAATACTTTATCTCTTGCCAATTTAATTTATTTCTGCTTGATTAATTGCGAAGAAATAAACTTTATGCGTGCTACATTATAATTTCTTCATTCAGCACAACATATCCATTACATTTGACTTCATTTGGAAGCAAATTAGTTTGTTTCCATGACAGTCAATGAGAGTAGCAGCCCATGATGGGTTTTGTTGTGTTCTTATTGCTAGGTATCAACATAAGTAGGCAGCATGGTTTCAAATAGGAGTACAGTTTTCCTTAGTTGTGTTGGTAGAAATAGAGTCTTGTTCTATTAGCTCAATTGATCTCAGGACCAGGGGTAAATGATACCCAACTGCTACCTAATTTCACTTTCACTATCTTCAATTACCAAGGCTCCTTGTGGGAAAAGTTGCCAAATGCTTGGGCAAAGACATTTTCTGTTTTCCTAGACACTTAATTATGGTGCCTTCCCCTGCACCTCTCTTGTCATTTTCACCTTTGCCACCATTGAATAAAACTAAGAGTCTTGCTGGCTACAGTAGGCAGTAGAAGAGGGATTGCAGAAAAAAATCTTGGAGCAACAGGCAGCTTTCCATGGTACCACAGAACACTTAAAGGAATGGCTACATAGTGATTGGTAGTAATGCGGGTATCCATTTTATTTATTCATTCATTTTATTTTCTTAGATTTTATACCACCCTCATAACGTTCCATGTAAACAGTCCACAGCCATATATTTATATGGCTGTGGACTGTTTACATGGAACGTTATGAGGTACATTAAACATCAAAGGTATAAACAGCAGTTATTACATAACACAACATGAACAATTTCAACAAAAGATGTAAGTTAACAATTACTGCAACTGGTCCAATTGAACAATATCTGTAGGAACAATTTTAACAGAACCAGAAAGCTGTGGTTTAACAGGACTCTGAGTACCTTTAAACTGCTGCTTTCTGCTTCCCACAAAAGCTGCAAAAATAGCTGAGCAGCAGGGAGCAGTTTGCTCCCAAACACTCAGTGGTTTTGGGCTCTCTTATGAAGTCCTTTTAAAGTTCATAAGGAATGCCAAAGAATGCCCCCAAATAGCTGAATGGTGGGAAGCTCCTGCTCCCTACTGCTCAGCTGTTTCAGGTTGTCTTGTGCATCTACTTTAAACGAGGACTGCAGAAGACAGCCCAAAAAAGCTGAGTGATGGGGAGCAGGCTGCTCCCCACCACTCAGCTGTTTTTTGGGCTTTCTGCAAGCCCCACTTAAAGACACCACAGTATTGTTTGTTTGTTTTTAAACGGGGGTTGCAGGGCTATGGACCATGAACTGGTTCAGTTCTTGAATGAACTTCCGTGTTCAATTGGGTTCGTGGTTTGGATATGAACCACAAATTGACACAAACTGCCTTTTTCAGATCTCTAGTACAAGCCAGGGCTAACCCTACTTAGTTTCTGAGATCTGATGAGATTGGCCTACTCCACCTGTGTTTTGTGCATTGATCTGTTTAACTAAAGCCATTGGAACTGAATTCTACACACTTTTGGACAAATTTTAACAACTATCAGCTTACAATGATGATCAGTGAAATAAAGTTCAAGGTTTAACAAGAAGAATCAATTTTAGACTATTTTTACAGAAATACAATTCTTATTGTAACTTTTGCCTGTCATCATTAATAGGCAGCCATTAGTCTAATATATAAACAGCAGGACAGAAGAATTTAGTGCCGCCACTGGAAGGAATAATCATGTCTCTGTGATTATGCTCCCTTGTCTCCATGTCTGAGTCCAGTGTAGGTTATTACTAGTCAAGTTTAAGAGCGGATTTGATATAGAGAATACGACATCTGTAATATTCTAATAGTTCCCCTTGAACTTGCCACCTTGTTAATCAGTTCTCTTTCTGCATTGACACCTTCTGTTCCTTTAATTCTATAACATTTTGGTCCCTTATGCACAATGCAATGCATCTTTCCTGAGAACTGGCTAGTTTCCAGTTGTCAAGTTGCTTTCCTCTAGCTTTCTAAGATGTCCATCTGGGCAATCAGAGGTAGGGAGGCAGGCTAATTTCTTAGTAACATACTGCCAGAGCATTTGGAAGGAATAAGATAATGGAGGAAAATACAACGCTGGCAAGAACCGGAGCTGTCAAATTGCCTGTAAAAGAGCAAACAGGATTGGCATCATTTTATTCACATTTGAAGATCAGAAGGGTTTTTAGCCATTAATTGATGAAAACAGATTCTGACAACAACATAACTAAGAACTGCATCAATAGGGTCTCCTTTGTTGAAAAGTACAATTAAATAGCCCCCCAAAACTACTGGAAGCAATTTCTTTAAAATCAACTAGGATATGATCAGAAAAATCTATGTCCTTGCTAAGTCTGGATTGACTGTCATGCTAAATATGTTACAGGGCAAGGTTCCAATCAAATTAGGGACTATTCTCCACTATAATTGTTTAACGGCGTTGCTCCTTGGAATTACCCCTTAAAGCATAAAAATATTGCCTTGGCACATTATAAGGAACTGATCTTCAGGAACTCAGTTCTGTTTTTTGTTTTTTTTTAATGACAACTGAAGCAGTTTGATGATCACAGTTTCCAATATGTTTCAGATGATAGAGTAGTATCTTATTTCTTTGTATGAACATGTGTTTATGATTGGTTCTAACATTGCTTCAAATAGATCTGTTTCTCATTTTTTTTTTCGCACTAAGTACTGGATCTGAGTTCACAACACAATTTGGCAGATCACGTATGAATATTACTCAAACATATATATTTCATGTATGGAATGGACACGTTGCAGTTAGCAAAACATCTGAAAATTGACACAATAGAGCATTGTGCATGAACATCTGTCCAACTCTGTACTGCTACATGATGTTTTATAACTATTTTTACACTCTTATGGCATGCAATATTATGCGAGTAGCAGAATGATGCAGGTACATTTTAACTCATTAAGAGACTATAGAATGACCATAGTGATTACATAGAATCACTAAATATATGCTGGACAACCAGGACTTGCTGCATGTTAAAAAAAAATTTTAAATTAAAAAAATTGTTTCCTTTTGTATTCATTGATATTTTTTGTTTTGGTAAATGATAGCTCTAGGCTTTGTAGTCTTCTTCCTATTGTAGTCATGTTCTATAGGTTTTATTACATCCATAATTGTATGCTATTGATATATATCTATAAAGTTGATGTATTGATGAACAATTAATGTTGAAAAATGAGTGCATTTAAAGAAAACAAAATAGAGTGAAAATAAAGAATCACAAGTTTATCATAATAGAAGAACAAAACTGAAACCGTATTACAACACTGGAAAGATAAAAGCTCGCTTCTGGTAAATCAATGGAATGAGGACTTTAGAACTTTATCAATATTTGAACACATGGTATATAGATGACAATTGTGTATAGATTTTTAAAATATGGTTTATATGTGCACTGTTGTTATATTTTTGTCTTTGTGCCTAACTCTTTTCTCCTACCCCCCCTTTAAAAACTCTATTTAGTTGATGGATTTTGAGTTAATCACAGTTAAACAGCTGAAACCACTGGGATGTGAAATTCAACTTCTTCTTTGGTAAAGCTGTCAAATAGGAGGGACAGCATCAGAGAGGTGGAATTTGTCCTGTGAAGTGTCATTGTGTTCTGTTCTCTCAGATGTGCTCTTTGTCACATTTATATAAGGCTGCTGAATAAGATCATCCAGAACTTCAGGGTTTGGTGTCATCTGAAGCCCCATAATGTAAGGCTCAGAGTGCTATGTGGCGGATCATTTTTGTACAATTGTGAGTATGTTTTGTGTGCTCAAATACCATCATTTAATTTAATTATTCCATTTTTAAAAAAATTAAACAGTCCCAACATTCTTCTCCAAGTACAGATACTTCTTTTGATTCAGTGAATGTACGACCCAATACCATGACCTGAAAATGATAATTTTTGCATTTGTGGAAGTGATTCTAAGGTTACACACCTGTTATTGACCAATCAGCTTCACAGTGAGGGGGGGATTTGAAACAAAGTCATCCCAAGTTGTACCTCTCCCTCTAACCTTTCCAAAATATTAATCATATAACAATAATAATTTCATATTGAAAACTAATGTGACAGTAGAGAAGGGAATTTTTGAAGGTGGGTATACCGCTTCTCTGCTCAAGTCAATGGTCACTTTGCCCTTGACATCAATTTGAAGTGCATTGCACCCTAAGGCTCCTTAGAGGGTTTCTTTTCTTTTAATTTTCCCTGAGCCAGTAATCCCTTGAGCTAAATAGTGGTGCAGAGGCTAACAAAAGGATGAGAAAGGGAACAGTTGTAGTTGTATCAAGGTGAAATATGTGGCACTGATGCAGGAAGGGAAAAATTGAGCATCAAATTACTGTGGCAATGACTGAGAAATGAAATAGCTATCAAAAGAGAGTCAGCGGCACTGCAAATTGGCACATGAGTTCTCTGTACGACTTTACTGGGAGAAAGCCAAATTCAGAGTGCCCTCCATCATCCCCCTGTAGCATTTTATAGTCACTAATGACATTTTATTGCTCAGAGAGTCATTCAGCCATATATAGGTGGAATTTTCCTTGACTTATTTTACTGTATCTCTGTTCTGATCTGGTGTGGTGCCAGTCTTTTAGCTCCTGCAAGTTCTGAAGAAGGTGTTATGAGCTGTAAAGGAAGTGGAGTGGCCAAAAGACTTTGGTTTCTGATGGTTAAATAATAATACATAGCACTTTTCTTCTTCCCAGCTCATGCCTTTTATAGCCTTGTGTTTACCTAAGAAATCATGAACAGTCAGTTTAAGGTACTGTGCAAAACATGCCAACTGAGCCAAATTTCCCCATTCTTGATGGTACAGTGGCCACAACCTTTGGACCATTATTAGAAGCAATAATGACAAGGTTGAAAGCACAAGTGAACTCGCTGCTTGACAATCTGGCATGCATTTCCTCCAGCGTATGCCTTGTTCATATTTTAACTTAGATAAAGTGGGCTGGGGGTTTTACACTACATTCCTATGCAAAGTTATTATCCTTCTAAACCCGTTAACTCCAATGGATTTAGAAGGGCATATCTCTACTTAGGATGGCATGGTTAGACTGCTGTGCAAAACCCCCAAAGTAATACAAAACTAGTTTCTGTTACCAGAACATGAGAATTTGGCAGTCTGATTATGCAATCACACAATCTGTAGAAATGTAATTTGTTTGCTTAATGTGTTCCAGAGACAAATATGTGTGTGTGTCTCCCCCCAGGATTAAATATCTTGTTACACAAAGACTAATGTGAGGAGGAAAAGGGATAGCTGGAGCGCATTAGGACAATACATATGGAGCAGCTAAGGAGATTAAAGAGCCTATGATCCATTGGGAAAGACTGGAGGGTGTGGGGAGTTCAGAAGCCCTGCCTCCTGATGATTAGAAGCCAGGGACCATTTTCACAATTAGAGTATGGTTAACAAAAATGAACCATGGGAGCCAATAATTACTCCCTGAGGATTTTCAGAACCCACACTGCAATCCAGATAATGCAATGCATGTGTAAAAACAGACTTCCATGTGTGTATCAGCAGCAGCACTGCATGTACAAAATTGCTCTTCAGCTTAGCTTGAGGATGAACCCTACTTTTATACCAAGCATACGGTGTGTTCCAACTTTGAAAGATATTGCACAGCTGCCTAAGGGCTTATTTTAAAATGGGGACAGACAAGTCCCCAGAAAACTGATTTGAAACAAATTAAATCTACACATCCATCTGGGGTGACTGTGGAAATACACAATGGAACCGGGAACGTGTGTCATATGGACACTTATGGAATGTACTTGCCACCTGGAAAAACCTCAATGGAGTATAACTCTATGGAGTCCACCCTCCAAAGCAGCCATTTTCTCCAGGGGAACTGATTTCTGTTTTCTGGAGATGAGCTGTGAAATCAGGGGATCCCCAGATTTGGCCTGGGAACTGTCATTCCCAGTCTCAATTCACTTACCACAGGGAGCAATGGAGAAAAACCAAGGCCAAGACTATAGTGAGATTGCAAGCAGCTTTTATTTTGCCCCACACAACAGAGCTTATTTTTTTAATGATAATTCTAAACCCTGCATGGAAGGACAATAAAGCTGGTTTCTCCATTCCCCTCCCCCAAAGTGTTTTAGTCTGTGCATATGAGCCTCCGGCAAACACTGGTATATCAAGACATCACATCAATTTTCATTTTGTTGTTGTTGCTGGTTATTTTTTAATTTTTTTTGCTTCAGGAGGTTATCAAGGAAGAATGCATCATCTGAGGCGGTTTGTTGCTGCCTGTGATAAACCATGAGCATAACTGCAACTATAGTTACCTCCCATGTTTATTTTGTTCCATCAATTTCATTAATTGTAAACCTGTTCACTGTTTGCCAGTCAGCTATCACTGTATGTTGTTTACTAATAGGTTTAGCTCTGAGGATTTCTGGATACACATGAAGGGTCGTTGGCTAGAAAAGGAGGGGCAGGAAACCTTGCTATGGAAAAGAAAGCATGCCATTTTTCAATATGTGGCACATTTACTATAAATAGCAGGAATCCGTCAACTCAACTAAGCATTTCATGGGAGCCTCCATATCAAAGGAGACCATTTGGAAAACAGTCTGTGTCTTAAATGTGTCTACAGACACTGTATTTGTTGGTTTTTGAGTAAATCCAACCCTATTTATAAGCTCATCTGTTACATGAAGGGGATATGGAAATAGCTCCCTGTTGCATGAAAATTATCTATACTCTACTAGAGACAATACACTTAGCCTTCTGAAAGTAATAGAGTGAAGTCAGCTTCATAGTTTATTTTAATGGGCAAAGCCTCTGCACATCATAATATCAAATAAACTCCCCGGAAAACATCGTCCTCGTATAATTGTATTATACAAGAGGAGTGTCACTTTCTTTGGAAGAGCACCATTACACTTTTATGATATACGTTAAGGGGAAACTAGATGGTACCATTGATTCCTGCACTAGCGTTTTTACATCAAAAGACCTATGTCTGCCGTCCAGGTCACTGATATCACAAATGAAGGGAATTTAATGGTCTAAGTTTGGTCTCCGGAGAACAACAGAATAGTTAGTACCATCATAAAGCCTGACAATGTAGCCCCTTTGGCAGGTTTTTGTTGATAATAGGCTTGAACTGCAATCTTTTTGCCTCGGTATAAGGGGATCTTTTACAGGAGGCTTGAGATACATTAGGAGAATGAAGCAGGGAAAAGAAAAGCAGTTGAGTCCAAGGCTGTGTTTCACCTGCATCATACCTAGCAGAAGGTTAATGCAGCAGCCTCTGTGCAGAAACTGCCTCACTCTCGCATTAAAAGGAGCTTATCATTAGGGATTACCTAGCTGCTGCACCAGCTGCAAGTCTTTACTTAAAGACTTAAAGGTAAAGCTCTTTCCATTCCCCATCCAATGACATTTGCAGCTCACTATAATTTATTGAATATCTTCCAAAGAGCAAACAGAAGATTTCTCCTGGTACTGTTTTAGTTGGGTTGTAAACGTTTGCCATTTACCAGGAAAGGGGGGTGAGAGACACATTTACAGTTTTTCCAAAACACTGGGTACTATTTTGAGCCTGTCTCTTCTTTTACCAAACTTCAGGGTTGTTGTTGTTTTTTTTTTCATTTGTCAAATGTTATAAACAGAAAAACAGTCACTATGGTGCACCTCTACATATCCTCTACATCCTTCCATTAAAGAGACTGTTGTTCTGATTTCATTAAGTGCCCAAGAGCCAGCTTGGTATAGTGGTTAGGAGTGTGGACTTCTAATCTGGCAAACTGGGTTTGATTCCACACTCCTCCACATGCAGCCAGCTGGGTTACCTTGGGCTCGCCACGGCACTAATAAAGCTGTTCTGACTTTCTGAGCCGCACCTCCCTCACAGGGTGTCTGTAACAGGGAGAGGAAAGGGAAGGCACTTGTAAGCTACTTTGAGACTCCTTCGGGTAGAGAAAAGCGGCATATAAGAGCCAACTTTTCTTCTTCTTCTTCTTCTAAATAGAAAAGAGTTTTAAACCTTCTGGCAGTGAACACAGTGAATTTTTCTTGCATCCATCCGTGATTCAAAATCCATTGTCTCGGAATCCTTGATGAAAATCCAAAGAGAAGTTAGCGAGGTTATCTTAATTCATTAAGGCTGCCAATTTATTGATGAAGATTATAAAAAGGGAAATAGTTAAAGAAAGCAAATTACATGCTGGGTGATGAAACATTTTCTACGCCTTCAGGGTAACATGCATGCAAATTTTATTAATAGGCTATAATTATGTAAACTTTATTATGTGCGTTAAAGATAACACTAAAATTATAAGGCAAATGACACTTAATCACCAAAAAAGAGTAATGACAAAAAGGCAGCAAAATGAATGGGCACCATAAAGATTGTCATGCTTCTTTGCACAATAACCTGCACCCTCTAGAATATAATAATAACAATAATAATGATAATAATAATATTTGTAAAGTTATATTTAACTTTCAAATGATTCTACGAACATTGTATGATGATTGTAGAAGCCTTTGGAGTCATGCTTTTAATTCTGGCCAGGTTCATGCAGTAAGTATTGCAAGGTTCTTTTGTCAGCTGAGTAACCATTGTGGTCCCCACCCAGCTCACAAGATCTGGTATGATTCTGTATTTAATACATCCCTGGAGGAATTATGTGCACCTCTTTAAAACGTAGTTCATAGAAATGCCATTAGTGTTGTCTTATAACAACTAATAATTGCAGTGATGTTTTATGGAGTTTCTCCCTACGGTCAAAGTAGTGAATAACAGTGATTCCCTGACCAAAGGTGTTCTTTTCTAGTGGAATCCAGCCCCACCCTTTGCACCAAAGCCGCTGTAACTGGGATGCGGGGGGGGGGGACACACAGCATTATGGGATAATTTTTTTTTAAATATACATCCTCATGTACTCAATGGATGTTGATACAGGAAGTGATAAGGACAGCTCCAGGAATCACTAGTAAACCCATAGAGTTTCTAGCTATTCCTAGAGCTACCCTTGCTACTTCCTATATCAACTTATGGTGAGAACACAGAGCTATTTTTTGCTCCTCTTTATCCCCCCCCCCCACATTTCTGCTTGAACTGTTGGTAAGCAGTGGGCTTAAAGCTTAGCTGCCTTCATTTGCTTCTCTGAAAATTTGTTCTAATCTGTGTATTGCTGCTGAAGGGAAAGACATTCTCTTATTACTACATACTTTAGACCTGAACGCTGGCCCTAAGCTGTGGCTCAGATGCAGTCCTTTTCATACACATGTATAATATTCATCAGCCTATCATTTCTTTCACTTTTTAATCACTTAAGTCCTTTGGATGATGGTGGCATCGGCAGAGTTTTTGCTAAGTATGCATGGAGATGAAAAAGCGCTGTAATCAGCAACCTAGATGCATTGTTTCTTAATGCACTTTCCCTCCAGCAGGAATACTTTACTACAAAATGCTGTTTCCTGCCCTAAAATGAAGCAGCCATAGGAAAGGAAGACACCAAGCTAGAAGGCAGAGCAGGTGGCTGCTTTGTCGAACCATCTAATGATCTACAGAGCAATAGTGTTTCTGTAAACCCAGACCTGACATCTCTCTGTACAGCATGTCCCAGGGCAGACACCGGTTCTGTAGTTATGTGCCAAAAGGCATGGTGGTGGGAAGTGGCAAACCTGCTCCTGGATGTGGTAAGGACAATGCTCTTATGTTCCACCACTAACTTGTAGAGTAGCACCCTCCCAGTTTTGGTCCAGTTTGGCTTCAATGGTTGTCCTCACCCCCCAGATATTGCATCAACCAGGTCACCCACATATTGGGAAATGTCAAGGTGGTTCGTCTCATCGTAGGAGGTTGCTGATCCCCTCACTCTGTCCCAACCTCACATTCTTGCCATGCCCATCACTCACCAGGCTGTGGGTAAGGAACAATGATCAATTGACAGAGGAGGTAGGTTGCAACCAGGGGATGGTGGTTCTAGCTTCGTTAATGTTGTTGCCTTTTTTGGCAATGCCAGATCAGTTACAGGCCGGAAGGTGCCCCCTCCTGCCCTTACCTACTATGTTCACGGTGTGCCACATTCACTTGCTACTCATAATCTTCCTCTAGGTAGCACAGTGACAATGGAGAAGGCACTGTGTCTGCTGGTACCAAGCTCAAATCTATACCCTCTGTTCTTCACACAACACCTTCTAGACAGAGAGCTATCCAGGCCCTGTGTGAGGAGCTTAGACTAGCCCTCCACAGCCAAGTTCCCATTCCTTGTGCCATCCCTATCTTGCAGGAAAATTCTCCTTTCCCTTTCCCACTGTATCACTGTAGGGGGTCATCACAGAGGTGCTTGAGGTGTCACAGTCCTCAGCCAGCCACTTCCTACACAGCTTTATGGATGTCATGCTGGTACACCTCCAGGAGTATGTGCACTCCTCCACCAAGGTCGACCTTGAGCTTATTGGGGCAGTATCCATGATGCTCAGATATTTGCTACATATTTTTTTAAACTTCTGAAATTTCTTCCCTTATTAGGGCAGGCTGATCTACCCCTTCCCAATAATGGGCCTGGATGGGAATGAGGGGCCCCATCAATTCAAACCTTTGCCACAGAGGCTACTCTCATCTCACTTGTTCCTGTGTCATTGATAGTGGTTGGACATGTAGTTGAGAAGTGAGTCTTTCTCTAGTGGGGGTGGGTGGGAAGAAGGTAGGCAAGCAAATGGCCTACCTCAGCCTCTTGCTACTTGCCACCACCACAGACTGGATTTTGGCCCACACTGCAGCCAATAGAATGTGGCTGGGTTGGCCCTGCACAGTCAAAAGGCTGGACTGGACTGTCATCATTAAACCACCCCTCCTCCCCCTGCCCTAAAGCTGAGTGTTTTTGGGTTTTCTTGTAAAAGGCAATAAAGTCTCAATATTGCATTGCAATGATATGCTTAGAAGGTTATTTGAACTGCTTGCTTTTATTTTTTTTTAAATAAACTTTCAAATTATTTGTGGAGATACAAACTTTTTTCTTTATTAAACAATGCTGTATCAATGTATCAATAGGTCAGTGCCTTTGTTCTCTTACCCTCATATCTTCTCTCTGTCTCCCACTTCTTTTTCTTGTCAACATAGACCCCCCTCTCTTCACCCCTTTCTACCCTCCTCCCTTCTCTCTCTCCCACCATATTTTTTTCTATCCCCCTCCTTATTCTTCTGTCCCTAGAGCAGAGTCCAGCCCTAGAACAGCTTCCTTACTGCCAAGTCAGGCCCAGCTGACCTTAACAGGGGACATTCCAGATTTTTCTGAGCAAAACCACCAAGGGTGATATACTAACTCTTTCTTAGCAACCCTTCAATTGGGATCAGACCACCCTTGACTTGGAGCTAAGGTAATGTTAACAAACAAGGGTCTGGGAAGTTAAATTACAGTATCAAAGCAGTAGTATCAGAGTGCTACTGGACTCTGATTTTATAGTATCAAAGCAGGTTATGGTACTGGGATCATCATTCAGACTTGAAATCTTTGGACATTCCTTCCTGCAGAGTCATGGCAAGGATGGTATATAATCAAGAGGGCCATATTACCATTATAATGCCATTTTGTTCCATATATGATTGGCTTATATTTACTCTGATGAAAAAAGGTAAAAAGAATAAAAATTGAGACCATTATAGGGATAGGCACTAAACCTGCCTTCCATTCCATCTTCTTGTGACTGTCTACTAGTGGTAACCTGCAAGTGATATACTGTGTCTCTGGATTGCCTTTCTTGACATATTCATGTCATATCTTTGTACTACATATCATAACATATAGGTGTGTTTTCCCTTCCCTATCACCCTGGTGATAGAAGTCCAGAAACTGTTGGAGAGTTCTGGGCATAGTGAGTCAGCTTATTGTGACTGCAGTTACACAACAGATTGCTACGCTACCTAGGAGAACAGTCTCATCCAACTTAAACTCATCCAACTTAAACTTAAACTCCAGTGCTGGATGGAATCTGCACTTTGCTTTTTAGCCCTGATGGCCTCAAATAATAATAAAAAAACTCATCTACACCTCATTCAATTTCCATTCTGATATTTAGCACTTTAAATTTTCCCTCTGCAACATCTATGATTGATCCGTGGTGACGCTACTTTTCCCTCATGATATCCCGGACTGGATATAACTTGCTATATTTGAGAAAACCGCTCCGAAAGCCCCAGTATTAAATGTAGATCTCTATGTTTTGCTGGATTAACTTCCTTCCCCTCTTCCATGACTTCAATGTTGACACTGACATAGTGTGGTAATCTGTGCTGATTGGTCAGGGCGTCAGTTCAAAGACTGCTTGTTCCCTGTTGCCATTCCCTTGGAATATTTATTTTTGCACTCTTTTTAAGTAAATGTGCTTTTGTCCAAAATCCCACACTTCTATGTGCCAAAATTTGCATTTTGGATTGACTCCCCCCCCCTCCATCCCCCCCTCCCACTTGCTTTGGCTGTAGAGGACATGGCAGGAAATAAACCCCTCTCCAGCCTTGTGCACCTTCAATGCCAGCCGGAGCTTTGCAACCACTGCTCCCCTCCCCTGCTTAGCTTCCCCAGTCAAGCAGGAAGGAGCGAACAGCAAGACAATTAAGTGTAGAATGCAATGTCTGTTTCAATTAGGGAAAAACAAAGGTGGAAGACCCGGGTTCAGATCAATCTAAATTTAGCAGGCTCAACAATGGGGGGAAAGTAAGTGCAGAATCAGCCCTAGCCAGCTGAAGAGACTTTGGTTGTTCCATTTGATTGAACAGAGGGAAAAAGTTCTATCCAACAGCAATGCAATAAATATATTCATAAAAGAAATAAAAGTCTACTTTTTTGTAGTTTTTCTTATCTGTTTATTCTGTAGGACTTCTGTCAAAACGGAATCCAGGTAATATCCATTTTCAGTGAGATTCTTTCATCGGTGACGAGTAGGAATATTATTGGGCCTAAGTAAGTCTAGGAGATGATGGAGGGAAGGTTAAAAGAGGCTGGATGCATCTTCCCACACTATCCTAGCCAACAACCAACATTATTATGTAGGCTTCCAGCAATCTTAGAATATAACACTGTAGAAATGACCCAAAGGTTTCTTTATTCAGACATTTGATGCAAATATACCAGGTCATGAGAGAGAACGATACCTATTCTGGATGTCATGTTCAACATCACAAATCTGTATAGGAGCATTGATAGTAATGCTAAATATTTCTTCTTCCATTAACACATTTGGCTTGTGAGAAAGGGATTCTAGCCGACCTTAATCCCACCTGAATCATAGTTAATAATAGTACATGAAGGTCATTTTACTGTCAAATGTAAAACAGCTTGGCTCTTTGCCATGAAGAAAGTGATCTGACTTACACTTACATGTTTAGAGACATTAATACTCTTTAATGGGACAACATTTAGTTAGGCAGGATGAAAGCAAGAGTCATTAAAGGAAAGGACAGCACTAGAAGTGTGCAATTTTTTTATCAGTATTTTTTGGTTCGGGTGTATGGGAATTGGAAAAAAAATCAGTATTCCTCAAAAATCCCAGTTCTCAATACCAGTTTGGTATTTGGATCTGGGATTTTTCAGAAATCCCCATGTTTACAATGGACTCAAGAAGAAATGCTGGTAAAATACCTGCTTGGCTTCTCGTATGATACTGTTTAAACCACACTGCAGGAGAAGCTTGGTCCGGGATCTCTGTGTTGCAGTGTGGTTGCTCTGTACTGCATGCAAACCTGCTGGGATGGCTTCCACTGCAGCATGATTTAAACAGGCCTGCATGAGGAACCAGCCCCAATCTGAGCTGGCAAGAACAGTCTGCTACCCCAACACAGCTGATCCTTGGTCTGTCTTCTGCAGTCCCTTTAAACTTTTAAAGTGACTGCACTAGAAACCCCACAAATGGCTGGGCCTGGGAGGTGGAAGCAATTTGCTCCCTCTTCTCTGCTGTTTTCAGATCTACTGATATTTCCCAAATATATTCAGGATTTTATTGGGATTTTTGTTTTGTTTTTTTATTTTTGTTTTGTTTTCCTGAGAACACAAATACATTTTGGAAGCTGAAATATACCTACAAATACTGATGTCTTTCAGATAGATCTGAATGCATAGCCCTAGACAACACTGAATCTTCACTATTCATCAGTGGACCCTCTTTCCTTTTATCAGAGCAGGCTGGTTTGTAGACCTGATAAGCACCTCGTTTGCCCTCCCTTGATATTAATCACAATTAATTAGATTCCCAAAGCAGAAAACATATTGCTGCTTATTTTCTGTATGAAAAACATAAATTGTTAATGGGCTTACTGTCCAAAGCTCTGCTCTGCCTCTATTATGTATGCATTGAAGACTTGAGAGTGATTTGCTAATATGTGAGGCTGTGGTAAATATTTCTTTGTGGCAATCTTTCATCTATATTTTCTAAACTTCATAACAAAACTTCAAGGAAGAAAAAAAAAGAAACTATTAGCTGTGAATTAGACATTCTCAGAGAAGCCTAGACTTATTTTTCAGGACAGAGGGCTCAATTTCTCAATCTCAGGTGTATGATTAAAATCAATTAAATCACTCTTCCAATGTCAGCGTCAAGATTCTCCTGACAAATGAAATTATGCGAGAAAAGTGTTCTCTTCACTCTTCAACCCTTTCTCAGTATCGCTCACATCCACAAATGAGATCAAAATTTTCAGCTCAGGGATTTCAGAGATATTTTCCATAAGAACATGAAAAATCCCAGGAACCCTATGTAAGTAGACTTTATAGTCTCTAGTGGCAAGATTTTGATGGCCTCTGTATGGCTGGGTATATTCATGACTAACAAAAATGGAGAAAAAATTACTGAGTAGAATTTAACCATTTGGGTACCATGTTAGATTTCTCCCTCATCCCCAGTAAATTAAAGTTTCAAACGTTGTAGTGTGCAGTATGTTATAAGCATACATGTGGTAACCTTTGTGCTTCTCTTTTTATTCACAGAGATTCCCTGATGACATTCTCTTATTGAAAAACTGAATTTTATCCGTCTCCCCCAATAGCTTCCCAGATGTATGAAATAGACAAGTTTGCTTTCAAATGCCCGCACCGTTTACTAAAGCCCTGAAGAGTTAATAGTAAATTAGAGTATCATCCTTCTAAACAAAATTATATACTGTATCTTCTTTTTAAAAAAAGGAAACTACTAATGAAAATACAGATATATCTCACTTTCAGTGACTGTTATGCTGGAAAGTTATTTTCCTCGTAATTTGTTAAGACATATGGACACATGTCGAGGTTTTGCCCGTGAGTTTTGCATCTGAAGAATTTGTTTTAACTTTACTTCAATAAAGACGCTTTGTATCTGAAGTATTTGTTTTAACTTTTCATTAAAGACATGAACAAATGTTTTTTTGCATCTCAGAAGTTCTCCTAGCACTTATTTTTTGTATTATTTTAATGTAAAAATAGAATTACTCTTACCTATAAATGACATTTCCTGTACAATGCATAGTGTAACAGTACATAATTTGCTCATCTAGACAGTTGTATCTTTAACAGAAACTTGATGTCCAGTCTCCATAATAATAAAATGCTCAAACCAACTTATGGGGATCCCTCAAGGGATCTTCAATGCAAGATATGGACAGCCTTCATCATTCTCTTTGGTGATCTTTCATTGAACATTAACCATGGCAGACCCTGCTTGGCTTCCAAGCTAGTATGGGCTGTTCAGGATTCTGGCTATAATTTTTTCTCTGCTGATTTTGACTGATAAGAAATAAGCAGCAGAGCATTCCTGCTTTTTCTTATTTAGTACAGGCAAACCTCAGCCACATAACCAAAAGGCATTTCACCATGGTAACATCAGATGCCATTTCATGATACTGATAACAAGTAAGCATTTTTATAGGTAAACAGTAACTGATTTATAGAGATCTAATATTTTTATAAATATTACTTCAAGAAGAATGAAGTAATATGTTATAGGGGTATCTTTAAAATGCTTTGTACTGATGTTTTGTATGATAGAATATGTTTGTGTTTTAATATTGTATTACTTAAAAATACTTACATTCCACTATTCCACATCGCTCAGAGTGGCGTACAAAATATAAACCCATATGGTTAAAAACATAGCTAAAACACATATATGGATTTAAAACTCTCTCAAATTCATCAAACTAAAATTGTACCACCAGCTGCCAAGCAAAGATATTCATTTGTAAATTCCACAAAAGAATATTTTTGCTGTTCAATTTTTATGGAAGAGAGAGTAGGAGTTTTCCACACCATACCTAGCAAGTTGTTCCAAAGTTTGAACATGGCCACTGAAACTGAGTACCCCAGGCTGGAAAGGAGTGGACTTCCTGAATATGGAAGACTGCTTGAAGTGAGGTGTGTAATGACATTAATTGGATCATATAGGCTAAACAGCTCCTCCAGTAAATATACTGGTCCCAGGCTGTGAAAGTCTTTAAAGATACTAGAAGCTTGAATTGTGCCCAGAAACAAGTGACCAGTAAAATTGCTGAAGCAAAGATATAACATGATCACACTAGAGTAAATTAGTCAATAAATAAATCATAGGATCTAGCTAACAGTTTTAAAAATCAGTTTTTTTTAATTAAAAATACTAGAACAATAAACAGCTGGGTATGTATGGGTGTTGCTAAAAACAAACAATCAGCTTTGAGACATACATGTCCTGTGCATTATGAGGAATCCACATTTGAGAGGAGTTGAGCCACAGCCTGTGGCTGGGTCTATAATGGAGTTATTTAGAGTTCTGTATGTTCACAGCTCATGATATGTCTCAAGTGGTGTGTTACACATGGTGCTGATAAAAACCCATTTAAAAAAAATGAAGAAGGCATTTTTGCAGCCCCCATCTGAGCTCCAGCAATGAAGATGGTAAAGTAGAGTTCTGATCAGATCAATTACTTTTTAATTTTATTGCCTCTCTGGTCAAGTTTCTCTAGTCTCAGGGTTCTCAGGCCCTAATCGGCGTTCGCAGCATTTATAGCCCGCCAGGAAGGCCTCACCAGGCAAAACTCAATCAGGATGGGATTTACACAACTTTGCTTAGTTCATGTATCTTCTTTTATTATGGTATTATTATGGTATTGAGGAACTGCAATGAAATTTTATTTCTTTGGAATTGACACACAATGATTGAAATCCTCGAGAGGGAAGCCATGGAAGAAATTCACCAGAGGCAGTTATGCACACAAAGTTATTTTCTTTCTCATGTGCTTTCTTCCCCCTCTTCTCACTTTTATTCTACCACCCACCCCCCTCAAAATCAACACCTCAAAGTGCTTTTTGGCTTTCATTTTGTTTATTCCAGCCATAAATATTTTATTACTTAAAAAGGGAAGCAGTGCTTGCTGCTAATTGTTTTTGATTAAATATGCTAATTACATTTTGGAATATTAATGACACATACGGTACTAAATGTTTTAATAATGCAATGAAATAAGCAGGCAAATATAACAACAAATTAACCTGAAACTGCTACATGATTTTCAGAATCTTATATTACACTAATACAAATAAGAGGGTAAAAATAAGTCAGTCCTTCATTCTGGCCTTGACATCTCAACTTCAGCTATTTAAAAAACCTGGGGGAAAGCTGCAACATTATTGGTCATCTTTTCCTTTTAGATCACAGAGTGAGCCTTTGGTTTCTCCAAATGTCTGGCCTATAGCTATGCATGAAGCTTGAATCCTTGTCTGACTGTATGGAATTTAATGAGGTCCCCCCTCTACCCCCCCTACTACTCAATACCACATGGTACAACTACCTCTTTATTCCCCTGATGCCATACTTCCCATTTTTTATATTATCTTACCATTTCCATTGTATCTGTACTATTTTCTCATGCACTGTTCATGGATGATTATCAAAATTGCCTTTTACCCAACTTAAATGCCAGGATGACAAATAGAGCAGTGGTACTGAAGTGGTAAAAGCTGTATGGACTGAAAATTAATAATGGGGACAGCAGCTGGGATTAGATTGACCAGATTTCCATCTGACAATCCCAGTGGATGGAAAATTCCAACACCTGTATTGTGAGTGCTTGGCTATTACCAAATGGTGAGTAGAGATGTAAATGAGGGAGCTAACCTTTCATCTAGTGAGTCAGGGAATTATTAATAGAGTATTCTATCCTCACAGTGTTCGAGCCAGCCATAAAGAAAATGTAGTTCTCCACTGTCATGGACCTGTGTACATCCTACACATAGAAAAGGGTCAGAGGTCAGCTGCAGCTCTAGTAGGGGATTTATGCAGTTCCCATAAATTTCATCAGGGTTTGTGCAGAAGTTCTTCATGGGTTGTGGTCCATTTTAATCAAGGGAAAAAACACTATTTGGGTTTTCCTGCTTTTGTTTATAAAATGGGCTTGGCCACTTCAGCCATTATTGATAAATGAACAGCTGATATGATTCACCAATCTCAGTCTTCAAATTTATTCCAAAATGCTTCAAATATTTCAGCACCAACCCAGCAAAATATTTTAGCACGTGTAACCTTGATTTACTTCCTTGACCACTGACAGGTTGGAATTATCCTGCCTCAATGAGGTAAGATTAATAAAGCCAGGAGTAGGATTGCAAACTAGCCTGACTGTCCCCCAACAGAAAAGTATCTGACTTTTGCTAAGCATGAGAATTGAATCTCCTGTAGGAAAAACATTGAGGAGACAATGTTGGTAAATTCACAGTGAGCATAAAAAGAAAGGAATTATCTTTATAACGATGAAGGGAAGGCAGAATTAGAAATAAAGTATCATATTGACAATGAAATGCTACATAATGTAATCACCAATATAAGGTCATAACAAGAGCTGGTGTAGAATATTGGTTAAGAGCGGTGGACTCTAATCTGGGTCTGTCACAGTTCTCTCAGAACTCTATCAGCCTCACCGTCATTGGGTGTCTGTTGTTGGGAGAGAAAGGGAAGGGGATTGAGACTAAAGGATGGCAAATGACAGTTGTGTCCTTTTGGTCTACTCACAACTGTCTTCAGGATAACACTTCTCCTCCCCCCCCCTTCCCTGTTTCTCCAAAAATTGTGGGGTTCTGCTGAATTGTGTGTGTGAGGGGGTACTCACAAGGTTAGATCCATAAACTATAAAAGCTAGTGTCCAACAGATTTGCTTTGAGGACTACAACTGAAAAGTGTCATATGTATAATTACTCAAGTCTAAGCCTATTGATTTTAGTTAGTTTAGACTCTATACTGTGATAACTGTGCACACGAATGCACTGTAAGAATAAGCTCAGTGGAAGGAAATGAGAGAAATACAAATTCATCTAAATACAATAAATATGGTCCAGATGTTGAAAATTCTCTTCTGCCAAGATTTCTTCCTCGGTTGTGCCCTAGAAGTAACCTAAAATTACAGGATAAGCAAAGAATGTTTGCTTTGAAAAATGTCTTTCAGTCTATGTGGTAACAGAACTATTTCCACTGGGAAAGTTCAAGAGATGCAATTCTGAAACCATTGAAGCCACTGGGATGTTACCCACTAACTTCAGGAGTGTCAGGATTTGAACATTTCACTAATCTAGAAGATGAGAATAAATGCTTTGTAACCATGTCTCTACAAAATTAAACAATTCCTCTTTTGTGGTAGAATGAAATTGCATGTATAATTTATACTTAACATGTAATTTGCTCCATGTTCTTGCTGCAAAGATTTTGAAAGCCACTTTTTCTTTGGATAACTGATAACCTTTATGCATACTTTTAAATCTGTTGGCTGATACTTCTTAGCTGAGCTACAATAGGTATGCTTGCTTGCTTTTGACTTGTAACTATGTGTATGGAAAACTTGTTTACAGTGTTTTAATATCTGTATGGAAGTGTTCATAAAGTCAACAAATGTAGGGTATAATGGAATCCAGGTTGATCCCCATTTTCTTTTTATGTATTTAAGAATGCTGTCATATAGAATGTCATTGGATGTTCATCTATAGTATCTATATCAGGTGACAGGTAACAAGCTGTGAGTAACAATAAGCAAGACCATAATCTAAGTGGTGTGATACTGTAGAAACAATGTTCATAAAATAGATCATCAGATTTAAGCTGCTTTAGGTATACACAAGACAAATATGGTAAAGCACCAGGCACATTCAAAGTAGGGAGGGATGCAGAAGAAATCACAAAGCAAACTTTGTGATGAATTTTGCCCTGCTTGTGGTTCACAAACTGAAGTTCATGCCAGCTCTGCTGTCACAAACTTCCATGAACTTTTAAAACAGTTCATAACAGCTTGTGGATATGGCAGAAAGCAGAGGCTTAAACAGACTCCAAGCAACTTGTGAGGGCCATGAACCATAACCCAGTTTGGTTCATGAACGAATCTCTCAATTCAGTTGGCCAAACCATGAATCAACACAAACTGTATATTTCCAGTTTATGGCCATTCCTAATTAGAAGAGTTTATATTCATATCGTCTAAACCAAAAGTTAATCCTGTTAGAACCATTAAATATTTTACTTCAGACGTTTCCAATGAAAATGAATTTCAAAGGCTGTGTCATCTTGTCCTTTCTTTGGTCACCCATTCATTAAGTATTTATTCCATTTTGATTTCAGTAGGTATCAATTTGTCTTACCTTAAATCATTCCTCCACACCAAACATATAACACTTTGGAAGGTCTTGTGCCTTTTTATTAAAATATAATCTTCCTGCATGCCCATTCAGAGCTTCTAATATTGTGACAGGGATGCTGCTCATACAAACATGTCCTGCCTTTTCAAAATGAGTCACATAAAACCCATAGACAATAATTTATTAGAGTGATTTTCCTCTGGGTTTAATTGCTTATTGATTTTAGGATCTCAGATGGTCTAATACCACTATATAGTTAGCTCACAATTGCTATGCAGGTACAATAAAATCTCCAAGTTACAAATACCATGGGAAATGTTCATAAACATGAACATTTTGCCCCTTCTCTTGAAATCTTTTCTGACCACTCACCTGTCTTTCCTGAGATACTTAAAACAGACACACAACTTTGCATAGTCCTGCAAGCTGAATGTCTGAAGAACAATTCCCTTACTTATCTGGGGGTGAACCTGGCAAGTTATCAAAAATGTCAGTTCAGCTTTTTGAGATTTTCATCCATGATAGTTTGTTTCATGTTCTAGTCAGACCAAACATCATGCATAGTGGGATTCTAATAGGATTCTAAAAAATAACAATCTTCCCCCAAAATTCATTTACAGATTACTTAGGATTTTTTTTTATTAAGTCGCTGAATGTAGTTTACTGCCAACTTAACCTAGCAACAGGCCTGAATTATTGGGCTTCAAAATAAGAATCATTTATTCTCTACAAGTCTGCACCTCGACAAACAATTCTTGTAAATAGTTACTGGCAATATCTGCTTTCAAAGCAAGCTCATTATCAATGATCCTAAACAGTAAAGTTTCATTATAAATGTATTAATGTAAAGAGGGTAAAATCTCTTTCATTACTTCAACAAGATATATAGAAAAAGTTTTAATAGCGGGAAATGGGCAGTTTTCACAGTTATGAAAGTCACTTAAATAGCAGCATAGGCTCACTGGCAAACCAGAATGAGAGATGGGAAGACACAGGTTTTATCCTACCGCTCTTTTAGTGGCTTTTGATTCCCACCCAAGGGAAAACCCACCTCTTGGGTTCCATCAATCCACTCTCTTTCTATGAACCCTCTGCCACCTCTCAAATTTGAGAGTGATGAATTAGTAGAGACAGTGTGTTGCTGTGTACATGTCTGCCCGGGAATGAACGGAGAATATTCATCTCATTTCACTTGTGACCTTTTTCTGTTCGGCAAACCCAAAAGGTCTGGGCTGCATAATGGCATCTCAGAACAAAAGATAAGCCAACCAACATATAAATATTTGAACGTTTGCTTGACCTTATGATTTTAACAGGCCCTGTTAATTTTTAATTGCACAGTCAATATCAATTATACAAATTAAGCAGTAATAGGCATTTGTATTTTTTTAATGAATTAAGCTGATTACATAAATCTTTAGCCAAGCAATGGCTAATCTGAGACTCAAACATTCCTTTGATAAGATACATACAAGCAAACATTTTTGTGGCAAAATGTTATCAGATACTCACAAACAATTAGATTAGGATGCTCAGTTTTGATCATTAAGCAGTGATATTGGGAGAATTCCAGGGAAGAGTGCTGTTCAGTACATTCACTGGTGGTGCTTTGTGTTTTTTGGTTCTGTTGCCGAAGTCATCGATGTTTCTTTAAGAAGCAATGTTCAATATGTGTGATGCAAAGGAAATCTACATTACACAAAATTAAGGCACAGCATATGGACTTCTTGATTATCTACCATCTGCATATCGTTGCAGTAATGAAGGTGCAACATATAAGGAAAAGGACAGTATTCTGAATTCTCTAAGAATTTCCAGGATCAGATTATGAGAAAGAGTAGAACTGGAAGTGGGATAATGTTTACCACTAGGACACAGAAAAAACAATCGGCAGAATGGTTCTGAACTGAAATAGTGCTTCATCAACAAAACTGTATCTGAGGTTTCTCAAGACATACTTAACCAGGAATATTATCTGTTGCTAACCTCATCTGGCCTGTGTTCCCACCAACAGCTACTCTGTGGTCTTTAGCTTTATTTAACTTAATTTACATTTTCTTGGTCTGCCAAAGTAAAGCACAAAACTATTTATGATATGCACTTCCCTGGGGCATATGCTTCCTTTGATTGTCTGTGTGTGTGTAGCTAGTTTGATAAAGAGACATAACGGATCATTATGCTTTTTAAAAGAATTACTGCTAGGGTTGAACATGCTTCCATTTACTATTGTAAATATGGGGCACAGCCTTGTGCTGGATATGCTCCTTCCTCCAAGATTGGGTCCAGAAGATTACAGTGGGGGGTAAGCTATCACTGCCCTGCCAGCTCCCATGTGGAGTTCCACAGGGTGCGGTGCTCTCTCCCACACTTTTTAGAATCTTTACACGTTCACTGGCCCAACTGGTTTGGAAGTATGGGCTGGTGTGTCATTGGTACGCTGATGATACCCAGCTCCATCTCCTTATGGATGGCCATGCGGATGTCCCCTCCAAAATCATTTGCCAGAAGTTTGGAAGCCATGACTGGATGACTTGAGGAGAACCACCTGAGACTCAACAAACCCCCTCCCCCAAGATGGAGGTCCTGTGGCTGGGTGAAATGGGATTGTATCAGGCAGTGTGTTTACCCCTCCTGGCAGGGATACAACTGTCCATCGCATCACAAGCCAGGAATTAGGGGGTAACCTTAGATGCCTTACTAACTATGGAGGCTCAGGTCAAGAAGTTAGATAGCCAGGCATTTTTTCATCTTTGCCAGGCTTGGCTACTAGCACCCTGAACAGATAGTCACAGTGATCCATGCAATGGTCACTTCCAAAATTGATTTCTGTAACTCGCTCTACTCGGGCCTGCCCTTGACCCTGACCTAAAAATGACAGCTGGTGCAAGCTGCTAGGGACCTCACTGGAACATCTTGGAGGGCCCATATTCAGCCGGTGCTGAGGCAGCTGCATTGGCTACCAGTTGTAGCCTAGATCAAGTTCAAGGTCTTGGTGTTGACCTTAAAGGCCCTTTGCGGTCCGGGACCCACATATATGAGGGACTGCCTCATGCCCTAAGTTCCTGGCAAATTCCAACTTATGGACCATTCCTGGCCCTAGGGAGGCTGGCATCAACTAGGGCCAGGGCCTTTTCGGTCCTGGCCCCTATCTGATGGAACAAGCTCCCGGAGGAGCTGTGGGCCCTCAGAGAGCTTTCTGCTTTCCAGAGGGCCTGCAAAATGGAGCTCTTCCACCAGGTGTATGATCAGGGTCAGTGCTAGAGCCAGTGTTATGGGTCCCTCCCCGGGTTGGAACAATTACATCTGGCTCCAAACATCTGGCCCCCATGTTGCCTCTGAAAGTGCATGTAAAATGTAGGATTTTTACCATCTGGAATCATGTTATGGGGGTTTTAATGGGATTTTAGGAGTTTTATTGTATGATTTAATTTTTATGTAACCTGCAGTGAGCCGGCTTCTGGGAGCGATGGGCTAGAAATCGAATTAATAAAATTAATAAAACCAACTCTGTTTAGGATTGCACCGTTAGATACCTAATGCATACAAGCTCAAAGGGAATTCATATATATATATAGTATTTTCCTGGGGGGGGCATTTCCCAGATTTAATATGTTTCAACTAGCATTCAAGAAAGCTTTCAGTCTCTGGATGTCTGTTGGTTGTCAAGGGTTAAGTAACCACATTTCTCAGTATGGTAAGTGTCATTAGGAAAGTTCTCATGAGTGAACCGATTGTTTGGCTTTCCACTTTTCAGTATTTGGTTTCTTGTTACATGAAGCATGGAGAGTTTAACTAAGCTGTTTTTCTCTGTTTAAAGAAAAATAAATTGTGAAATCCCCAGGGATGCTCTTCAGTTCTATTTCTAGTTTTCACATAGGAGCTCCCAGATCAAAATATCCAAAATTAGAGATCATGTTGAGCACTACAATACTGTAATACATAGTGTTCCATAGAACTCTGATATTCTTTAAATAAAGGCAAAAGCTCTATTTTTAAAAAAAATGAGAATTCCAGTTCCTCTAGGTTGAGCACATGCTGTTTTTAAGAGTTCATTTGTTCCCATCATCAAATTTTCTGGTGGCCTGAGCTCCTTGTAGCATACATAAAGTATAAAAGTACTCTGAGGGAAAAGATTTATCAAAACAAATAGAAGTTATTATTATTCAAATAGCATTCTTGCTCCTGCTAATTGGCAACTGAGACATTTGACTATTGGAATTGGAATATATAATAAAAGTACATGAATACACACATTCACACATATATTTAAAACCACTTAAAAATAAAAAGCAAGAAAAAGGTGCTTTGGGATCAACTGACAGGGCATCTTTGAAAAACAGCTTGACATTTAAAACAAACTTGTAAAAGTATTTTAGGCCAGGATTTGGAACTGAGACAGAAAACATCCATATGAGGGTGACTAAATCAAAGGCCGTTTTGCCTCCACTTCAGTGTTTTGCTGTGCAACAATGGGATGCCATAACTCATGGTGGTTAATGATTACAGTTGGCTCCAGGTCCTTCCTGGACATGGGTGGGGAAAGGGAGTAGAGTAAGGTTGCTAGATGCAGGCTGGGAAACTCCTAGAGAATTGGGGATGGAGCCTGGGAAGGACAGGGATCTCAGTGGGGTACAATGCCATAGAGTCCACCCTTCAAAGCAGCCATTTTCTCCAGGGGAAACTGATCTCTGTAGTCAGGAGATGAGCTGTAATTCTGGGGGATCCCAAGTGCCCCCCCTCCCTGGAGACTGGCCTCCCTACCAATGGCCATTGACGTAATTTCATTTCTCACTACGATTACCTTTTTCTCTTTTCCTTATCGCTATCTTCCTATATCACTGGATAATACAGGAAACTCCATGAGCCCAGGACTCTTCAAAAACTTTTCACTTCACATTAAGTAACAGGGAGAGGATGGTCTCTCGTTTTAGTATTCATTTTTCATCCTTCTCAGTGCTGCCTGGAAATTGCAGGGAAGTCATCTTCAGAAGCAGATGGATAGGGAACGGATGTTTGCCAGAATCTGTGGAAAGGGAATATCTTTGCTCAGCAGTTAGTAGCACGAAGCATTGCAACTTCAGGAGAAATGGGGCGGGGGGGACAATATATTATCATGCCAGTGCTTATCAAGCTTATAGCTACGGCAGCAATTGATGGGACTGTTGAACCAAATGCAGCTTCTCCTGGAAATCAGCCATTGAGCATACTATGCACCATTCCCTTAGTCAATTCTCCCTGAACAAAGACTTTGAAATGAAGCAATTGTCTACTATTTCCTTTCTCTTATTTAAGAAAAGCTTTCCTGCTCTTTTCTTGTTTAAAGCCTTGTTCCCCTGTAACTCATATATTTGTAAGCATAGTGAGAAAGGAGTTAGTAGATGGCCTAAAAGCAATTAGAAAGGAAAAAATAAACCATGTGAGATAGAGATAAATGAAGGAAATTGCAATGTTGTTTGCAAATGGTAAGAAACAGACAATGGTGGTGATGGGGGTACAGGGCTGTAACTTTGCATTTTTCACTCATGTAACTTCTATGCCTTTCACAGATGCTTCTCATGCTATGAAGTTTTGTATATGGTAACAAAGTCACAGGTGCAGATCAAACTGGTTGAAGAAAATGGTCAGGGAGAGGGTTGTTGTTCTTGTTTTTTAAAGATGGCAATCTGACTAGTAGATTCTCCACCAGCAGCCTAATTGTATCACAGGTTTTAACCATTGCAAGGCAAACCTTTGACATTTATATAATAATACAAAATAAATACATTTCATTCAGGCAAATGGAACAAAAACTGTCCATGGTCTAAGCACAGGTGAAAGGGTGTATTTACTGGGCCAGGGTTTGAAGTAGGGTTGCCATAGAATTTTGGCATTTGCTAGAGAGTCCTGGCAGTGTGTGACGGTCAAAGATCCCAGGCAATTCCACCCATTATTACACGGGGCAAGACATCTTCCCATTATAGTGGGATAACTTAGTCCCTCTAGGTTGAAGGAAAAGCAACTCAGGCTGCAAGCACATTAATATGATATTGTTATTTTACTCATGAGATTGTGTGTATGGACAGGATCATTTGTGGAGATCCATTTGTACCAAGCCCAAAGAGATTCTGCTTTGACTCTGCAAATGGATGGGTTGGGGAAAGTAGAGTGATGAGCATAGCCATGGGGTGGCCATGTGGATGGGGTGGGGAAAGTAGGGTGATAAGCATGGCCCAAAAAGAACAGACAGTTCTATACTTTCTGTTGCTAATATGGATTCAGATGGGTAGCTGTGTTGGTCTGAAGCAGCAGAACAAAGTTGGAATCCAGAGGCACCATTAAGACCAATGAGGTTCTGTTCAAGGTATAAACATGCTTTGTTGATCTTAAAGGTGTCACTGGACTCAAATATTGTTCAGTTACTAATATAGTTTATTGAAGGATAGCAATATTGTCTTGGTGGGAAAGAGGCTGCTTTGTAGTGTCTATCCAACCCTTTTGAGCAGATGGTAGAACTTATCAAGTAAAGTGATGAATCAGTATGCAGCCATGCCAAAACTGGCCTGTCTTTTTGCCATTTTTTATTACTGGTGGATGAAATCATGTCTCACCCTCAGATGAAAACAGTGAGTAGAACCAGAGCTGGGCAGTTGATTGTCCCAGTTTACAAAGTCATTGATCAATCTGGATTTCACCTAGTTGTGGGAACTTACTCATACCAATTTCCTTATTATGTTGTCACCCACTTTGAGCTCCAAAGAAAGGGCAGGTTATATAAAAATAAAATTTAATAGTATTGCTGTCATTGTTATTATTATTAAACAGCTACGAATCTAGTCTATTACACATTCTACTACAGTTGTATTGACTTAATGTAAGCAGCCTTGACTCCCAGTGAGAAAGGCAAACTATAAACAGAACAAATACAATAAATAAATAAAGCATAGGGTTAAGTCTACATTTTCAGCTATCTTTGACATTCACTAGATAGATGGTGCTGGTGATATTCATCCTACAGGCATCACTGTACCCTGTAAGAGGAACTTGATTTTGCCGCAGAAAAATCAAAAGTATGCCCTAATACCTGATACCATAACATTCTTCTTTATTCTCTCATCTACTTATTCTGTATGGATTCTCTGAAAAGCACTAGGGCTGACTGAATTCCTTGGTTAACTGAGAAAGTAAGAAGTAATTTCAAGCTGTCATCGTTTTAAATTATTGTCACAGAATAATATGCCATCTGGCAAAAGAAGGGAAAAAAAGAAGATAAAAAGCAATGGTGACTTAGAAACTAAATCCCATTCTTCAGTAGCCAAAACCCAGCAGCCTGTTTTTTTAGCACTGTAGGCCATGCCAATCAGATGCCCTTATTGAACTGTCCATGTCCTTCAACTGGATCACAATATATAAGTCCCATTTCATTATCTTTACATTTATCTATTTATTGTATAGCATGCCCCCTTACAACTGTTGTGCCATAGGTACTTGTGTGTCATTGACCTCATGGGTTTCATCAGAGAATGAGTATGGGGCTCTGGTCACAGCCTGACTCTCTTTATGAGGCAGATTCCTCGGTGTCTTCCTAAAGGGAATTTGCACTGCCCCCAAGTCTAGGAATGGCAGATCCCTGGGGGACTGGGGGAACACTCACTCTGGCATTGTTCTTCCTGCTTTGGGGGTTTCAGAAAGTGGAGAGAAATCTTCCCCCAAGGAGCCACTTTTGGTGAAGTCCTTGTGTCCCCAGACCTCTTCCCCCTGTCACTCTCCCCTGCACTTGTCAGGACTAAGAAGGATGTCCTGATGTGCCGACATCACACAGAAGTGATGTCAGCATGCTGGGTTGCTTCACCTCATCAGCAGGTGACTCAGCTTTCAATTTGACCCTAATGCTGAACCCAGGGAAACTCTGTATATAAGCCTGCAGTGAGGCTGGAGCCAGTGTGGGATCAACAGTTCCGCAGGGCCTGCAAAAGGGAGCTCCTCTACCAGGCATTTGGTTGAAACTAAACAGCAACCTCCCTCTTTGAAGCCATGCAATGAATCTGACCAGCCATGGGCCTATTAGACAGTTTACCGTGTTAAAATCTTAAAATGTTATATTTTCTATTTACTGTTGTTATTATTATTGTTATTACTGTTGCCTTCATTTGTTATCATCACCAAGTTTGATACATTGTTCCTGTTACATTCTATGTAAACTGCCCTGAGACTCAGGGGAGGGCAGTATACAAATGCAATACATAAATAAACTGGGATAGATTCAAATGAGTAGCCGTGTTGGTCTGAAGTAGCACAATAAAATCAGAGTCCAGTAGCACCTTTAAGACCAACAAAGATTGAATAAATCTTTGTTGGTCTTAAAGGTGCTACTGGACTCTGATTTTATAAATAAACTGGTTTGGAAGCTTGCCGGTTGGTTTACAAGTATGAAATGTACACATGCCGTGTTGCATTGTAACTACTGAGCCAAATTTTGGAATTTTGGAATGCACTCCCTCCTCTAAAGCATCTATTAGAACTTTGGGTGTCTTTTAAAATCCTGAAGGCTTCAGAGGCATACAGTCTGAAAGCAGTACAGTTACTTTCGGTTTTCAGAAGAGTAATAAGCAAACTCCCCCTACAGGATTTTCTGGCAAATGCAATATAAATATGTGTGCACAGGCTGCAATTTGTCCTGCTAAATATTTGGTAATCTATAAAGACTGTTTCGAATGTGCTTTGCAAAGACAGAGGTATCTTCATCAGAGTGCTGTGCAAGATGAATAATACAATAAGAACACCCACTCACGTTTCCCTCGTCCCTCAGGCCAAAACAGACAAGTTCAGCTGCAAAAGCTAAAGGGGAATTTTTGCAAACTGCTATCAATTATCCCACTTTTTATTAGCCAGGTTCCAGTGGGCAAAAATGTTTTGAAGAGGGATTTGGTGTTTTGTTGGTTTGGGGTTTTTAAACCTAGTTTAAGAGAAGAAAGAATTGTGATCAAACTAAAACTCAAACAAAATCATTCTCTTCTTTTGTACTGCAAAAGCTTGGTGCCGCTTTATTTAGCAAATGTCTTTTGTCTTAAGCCATTCACCGGGAACTAACACTGCAGGTTTAATGCCAACAAATTTTAAGAGCCGCTAATGTTAATGTAGCACCAATTTTCAAGTACAGCAACAGTTTTCTTGCTCAAAAATCTAATAAAGAACATTTTTATTTCAGCAAGCTATTCTTCATATAGATAATGCTGCAGTTCTGAAATAGCCTAGGCACGAGGACCCCTTGGAGAACATATATACAACCCATTCTCCAACAGCTGTACTGGTTGCTAATTGAGTTCTGAATCAGGTTTAATGTCCTGCTTCTAACCTTAAAGGCCATATGCAGTTTGGGACCTGCATACCTGAGGGACCGCCTCTCCAAATAGGGCCCCTGGAGGGCTCTTTGTTCAGTTAACTTTAACCTGCTGACGATGCTCGGCCACAGAGTGGTGGCCTTGGCTCCAGCCTGGTGGAATGAGTTGCCATCTGAAGTGCAAACCGTCATGGAGCTCCCAAAGTTCAGGTGGGCATGTAAGTTGGCACTCTTCTACCAGGCATTTAGTTATGGCCAGGGTCCACTATCACCATCTAATGGGGCCTCAAAGCTGAACCTCCATCATCCTCCAATCTGAGCCTGGCTGACAATTTAAGTACTAGGTTGCAGGCATTGGAGATAGATGTTTGAATTGGCATTAAAGTACTTTAAAATTTTAAACATATACAGGTTTTTACGGATGTGAGCTGCCCCAAGACAATTTGGAGAGGGGTAACATACATATCAAAACATAAATAAATATACATCTCATAATTATTATTATTTATTCAATTTATATTACCTGCCACTCTCGGCAAACTGGCTCATTGCAGGTTACATAGCAGCCCAATACAATAAGAAAACTCATTAAAAATCCCATACTGTTTACAGAAAAATACCACAATAACATGGAGGCAAAATAAAAATATGAGCCCTCCCCGAAACAGGAAGCCGGGGCAGAGAGGGAGTACAACAACTGGCCACATCAGTGTAGTGGTGTATCTTCCAGGGGGTGGGACTCATCTGATCTATCTCCAGTACTGGCCTCATCCATAGATGGTGGAAGAGCTCCATCTTGCAGGTCCTATGGAAAATGGAAAGCTGCCCCAGGGCTTGCAGCTCTTCTGGGAGCTCATCCTATTGGGTAGGGCCCAGGACTAAAAAGATCCTGGCCCTAGATGAGGCCAGGCAAGCTTCTCTCAGTATGGGGATGACCAACAAATTGGTACCCACAGAGCGTAAAGCCCTGCAGGGGGCAATAGGACAACAAATGGTCCCTCAGATATGTGGGTCCCAGACCACAAATGACTTTAAAGGTCAAAACCAAAACCTTGAACCTGATCTGGGCTGCAACTGGCAACCAACACAGCTGCGTCAGCACAGGCTGGATATAGGCCCTACAAGGTTCCTATAAGGAACCTAGCAGACACATTTTGTACCAGTTGCAAAAGCGGCATATAAGAACCAATTCTTCTTCTTCGGGTAGAGAAAGGTAAAAGATTTTAATGTAAATGTTTTAATGCTACTGTATTAATTTAAATTAAATAAATAAAATTTAATTTATAATTAAACATTTATACAGGGATTGCATTTGGATGATAAAATGTAACCTGCCCTGAGTTCCCAAAGACTATAAGTACCATAAATAAATTAGATAAATATATAAACATGTGAAGTAAGGCCTCACATACTTACCATTGTTTATCTTGGACCTGAGGTAATTTGGTCAAGTGGGGCATTATAAAAATAAAATTAAATCAAAATAAATTTCATACCTAAGGCATCGCTTCTCTGCCTATGTCCCGCAAGGAGCACTTCACCCTGCAAATATTAACCGGTTGGTAGCCCTGGGCCCCAAAGAAATCCTATACGTTGCAATGAGGTTTTTTTTCATAGACCAAGGTATCTTTTCAAGTCTGAGATTTATATATAGTGTTTGTATACAACATTTTATTTACAACCATTCAGACCAAAGCTCAAATGTACAATAGTTCTTATATATGTATAATCTAAACTTTGCCTCAATGATATTTCCTTCTCTGAGAGCCAGCTTGGTGTAATGGTTAAGACTCCTGGCCTCTAATCTGGAGAAAGAGGTTTGATTCCCCATTCTTCCACATGCAGCCAGCTGGGTGACCCTGGGCCAGTCATAGTTCTCTTAGGGCTGTTCTTGCAGAGTTCTCTCAGCCCCACCTACCTCACAGGGTTTCTGTTGTGAGGAGAAGATGGGAAAAGGTCCTTGTAAGCAGCTTTGGGACTCCTTTGGGTTGTGAAAAGCTGAGTAAAAAAAGAACTGGATGATTGTGTAAAACAGCAAAATTCCAAAACAATAAAGGGGTGGCACAGGAAAAAATCTGCTCAGTACTATTCTGAAGCTTGACGCTGAATGGGGCATACTATCAACAGAGCATCCAAAAGGGAGGCTGGATTGTGTAATGGATCAGGGCTGTACTTGCTAGTTCTTCCAGCTGTCCGTGACTCATGAGTTCTTGCCATGGCAGCCACGACAAAACAAACCAATTACAGAAGCCATTAGTAAAAGACTAGTTGGATCTGTGCAAGTGGAAAAACAAACTAGAAATATCTTGTTATAGGCTTTTTGGTATCACTCAAGGATAGCTCCACCCCTCGGCCTCACCTCTTGGGAATGTCAATTTGATGAGACATCACTGAGGTCCTTTGTTCTGACTGTTGAGAGGATGTAACTAAGCTGAGTCCAGGACTGAGCTGTGAATCAACCTTCTTGGAAAACGAGAACAATACTGAACGTTTTGCTCATTTCTACCTCCTGCCCAACAGCATTGATCTACCATCTTGAAAAAGCAGAAAAAAAGAAATGACTAAGTATGATTGCACTATAACATTTACAATACTGGGAGATATTGGCTGGTTTTCATCACAATAATTGAAAGTCAAGTGAAATAAAGTCCAGGAGGCAGCGATTAAATTAATATAGAAAGACAGAACATTTACTGGCTCTTATATTAGGATTTAGTAATTTTATTTTAAATAAATGCTTGCTATAAAATCAGCAGGAAGTAATCATTCTCTGTTAGGACCTATATCTGGATAGCAGTCTAGGTGTTTATCTGCATAGCCTGTTTTTCTCTTTTCATATTTATACAGAAGCCTTTATTGGCATAATGAGTTCTCTTTTCACAGACTGACTTTACTTCCCTTTGTCTGACAACAAATTCACATGGAAGTTAGTGGGATTTCTTGACCTATTCATTCATTCTAGTCCTTAAAAATCAGGCATGGAGAACCAGCATGGGGTAGCAGTTAGTGTCAGACTATGATCTCAGAGTCCCAATCTAAATCCTCACTCTGTCATGGAAGCTTGCTGGAAGACCTTGGCCCAATCACATACTTCCCCCCTGATCAACATTGCAAGGTTGTTGTAAGGATGATATGGAGAAAGCAGAATGCTGCTTTGAGTAAGGTGACCAGATTTTAACGTTGGTAAAGCGGGACCACCCTTGACTGGGGTGGTGGTGGTTCTTGATTAAAAATTTGGTCTGTATGGAGCCACAAAAAGTTTCATAGAACACATAGAACACAAAAATAGTATTGTAATATATATATATATATATATATATATATATATATATATATATATATATATATATATATATATATTGTACTTATGTACTTATGTTGAACTTAATATATATATATATATATATATATATATATATATATATATATATATATATAAAGTTCAACATAAGTACAATTTGCCAGGTACCCCCAGATGTCCCCCAAAAGTGGGACAATCTGGTCACCTTAGTTTTGAGCTGCTCTGAATCCCCATTGGAGAGAAGCAGAGCATAAATATCCAAATCCATAAATAAATTCTCAGAATGTCTGTTTCCACACAAAGGATTCGATGTAGGTTGTCTGTGATACAACTAAAAAAATAGCACTTATAAAGACACTGGGGAACAAAACCATTTGTGTGAATCTACTCAAGGTGATTTACAACTAAAATATGCCTTTATACTGTGCGGAGGAGAGTATGGGAATAGGATCGGTTAAAGCACCTTATCAGTATATCAAACCTTTCCAACAGTTTCTGTCCCCTATATCTTTAATTTCTGAAACATGAAAACAATGGTGAAATGTTCAGATGACAATCTAAACCACACTGTCTGTGAAACAGAACCCAAACTACAATCACCTCTGCTAATCACAATGGCAGGGATTGATTCACACAAACACATACTAAAAGAAGTTTTTCTGACTTCTTGTACTATTTCCTTCTGCATTAAACAGCTGTTGTATTATGTATTCTGCAGATGGATGGGCTGCAATGTTCATACAAACTTGTATTTCTCTCTTGTCAGCTTAAAAATTTTGGCCTACCAGCCAACAACCGCATTTTGGGAGAATATCTCAGCTGGAGGAAAACAGATTAATGTCTCCTCATGCTGAAAAAATGTGTGCTCCCCTGGTCCCTGGTCAACCTTATCCTGAAAAGTGTTATTTATAGAGAAAATAGATAAGCTCAGGAAAGTTTCATAATTACCTTTTCTGTGAAATAAAATACTCATACTGTAATAGTTTGCAGTAGAGAGCCCGCCATACATTATTCAATTCTTTAACATCACCTTACAAAGAAATAAAGAATCTTTCTTAATAACTGGGAATGTGTCATTGTCACTAAAATATTTAAACTTTAACATGAATGAAACTGAAAGCTTGCCTTTCCTTTACAGTGAAGAAGACAAAATGTAATATAATACATAGGGATGGAGATGAGCCGGTTAATGAACCAATAGTCATCAGGAATTTGGTCCAGTTTGTAGTCCCCTGGACTTTTCCTGGACTTTTGTCCACCTTGGCTATTTGAGCTCTTTAAACCTGACAGCTAAGGAGAGTGGATCCACCTATCAACTGCAAGGATTAAATGGCTGCAATATAAATTGCTTAATAAATAAATAAAAAGTACCAGGTTGGCCCTTTCTCACTACCAGCTATGGCTGTAGGTATCCTGACTTTTGAATGGCAAGTTGTGGGCCATATTGATCTCTTTTTGAGGATAGGTGGGGTAAGTCACATTAGGCACCTCCAGTCTTTTCTTCTTCATCTCTAAATCTATGGCAATCATTGTTAAAGTCTTGCTATACATCTTACGTATGAACATGACCAGCTCATCTCTCTTTCCATCATTGCTTGTAAAGATAATATACATACAAAGAAGACGGGGGGAGGGGGTTACATGTAAACATAGGATTGGAAACATGGTTTTTGAAGACAATTGGAGCCGTGACTTACCTGAAAGGCTCCCGGTTGTTGCGGTGGAGGCGTGAGCCCGCTCCAAAGGAGACACGTGGCTGGAGTGCTCTCCTAGCAAACCTCATTAGTGAGGCTCGCTGAGCCGCGCTCCGTTTTGGCGAGAGGGGCAGGAGGTGCGCGGCTGCAAGCGCTCTCCCAGCAGACCTCATTAATGAGGCTCGCTGACCCGCCTGCCTTCCAAATGGGCGGGGGAGGAGGTAGGCATCACGGAAGCCTATAAAAGAGGCCATGCACACACGAATGGCCTCTTTCCTCCTGGCGGCACTGAAGGAAGCTTCCCTCCCACCCACCCACCCTGTTAAGTTGTTTTTAGGTTGCATTTGTTAGAGGTTGAATTTGCTGTTATTTGTCACAGCTGGCGGTACGGCATGGGAGGATCCATTTGGGGGAGACTGTTCTGCGTACCAGTATCCCTCAACATTGGGGCCTCCATAAGAGATGGCACATATGCGTGCAGGGTGCCTATCCGGCTGGATTGGCAAGCTCGCATTGCCAGATGGCTTGGGGAGACAGTCAGAGGCTTACGCCCATTGGATCCCTTGCTAGCCATCTTCCCAGGGTTGGGTTCCAGATGACAAGGGGAATCAAGCTCCAGGCAATGCCTAGGCTTGACCCCAGGGCACCATCTGGGACCATGTACAATCTGGTTGGCTGACCAGATTATTTGGATTCCTCCTCATATCTGTGTCAATGCTCCAATGTGAGTTGTAATTAAAACTGTGGCCTATTTTATTCCAAATGGTCTTGAGTCGTGTCTTCTATGCGGGCAAATACCTGCCCTCCTGCTAAGCAATCCTTCTTTTGTCACTTAGAAGCATGTCAGTCTTTCTGTACATTTTGTTTTTATTTTGGACTGCTAGACTATAGTTCAGCACAGTATACATGTTTGTCCTAAACCAAATATAGTGTTGTCAGGGCCCTGTTCAAATTCATTTACATTTATCAGAAAAGTTTTCTTTTCCCACCTATAGGGAGGGCTACAAAGCAGTAGTCAAATAAATTGACCTCCCATTCTAGTGCCCCATTTAAATTCTGTTCTTTATCAAGTCACTTATGCATATAAAACACTTTAGAACAATATAGACATAACTGCATACTCAGCTATTTAACAAGCACATTTACTTTGCCCTGACTTTTAAATTCTTTTCCACAGTACAGCATATTTTGTATGGTGTTCAATAACCATAAATTTTCATAAATGTGAATATTATGATAGTAAATTGGGAGACCAAAACATACAGGATGCCAACAGTATTGTAGAAAGAGTATCTTTACAGGAAACAATTATCATAAAGTCTTCTTTACCCTGTGATTTCCTCTGGCAGGTAGAAGCCAAATTTACATTCTTCCAGGGTAAGACCATTGGCCCCAGCAAAAAAATATTACCCTCTGGATAATTATCTTGGAAGCAAACATGCTTAGTGAAGATTTTAAATTGGGTGTGTATGACTGAGGTTTGAAATGTCCAGTTCTTATTAGATTTGAAGCTGCCAAGGCAAGTTTCCAAAAAGCACCTTTCTCATTGCATCTGGCCAAGTTAGGCAACTTCCTCCTTGGTTGCTATTGTGATCCAAACCTTTGTTCACTCGGAACATCTTGGCTATGGTCCCCACTTGACACTGTTGTTGGCTTTACCTTCAAGAAGAATGAGGGCTACTCAGTCCCAGCCATTGTTAGAACAGAAGAAAATACAGACTTTATTTAACAGTGTTCTGATTTTCAGTACTAACAACAGAATCCATTTGAATGAATTCATATATGTTAAAAGCCATTTTGACCTGTATCATTCTGCTTGTGCTGTTATCTGAATCAACAGTATTTTTAAATAGGTTGTGATTACACATACACACACACACACACACACACACTCTGATATTTACCTCTTATTCTTGAGAATCAGGACCTACCCTGCAAAAAGCAAGTAGTTTTAAACTGATTAAGAGAATATCAGTGAAGTTTTTCATATTCTATTCACCAAAGGGAGTATCACCATGACCCAGTGATAGAGCATCTATCCCAGGTTCAATCCCCAGCACCCCCGGTTAACGGTATTAGGTAGTAGATGATGTAAAAGACCTCTATCTGAGACTCTGTCAGAGTAGGTAATACTATCCTTATATAGGGCAGCTTCATGTATCCAACAACTTCTTCCCCATATTGGGGAGCACAGCTGAATCTCCATTTCTATAAAGAAGCTGAGATCCCTTCTGATTTGGGTTACCAGCTCCACTATAGATTCAGGTGGGTAGCCTTGTCGGCCTGAAGCAGCAAAACACAGTTTTAGTCCAGTGGCATTTTAAAGTCCAACAAGGTTTTCTTCAAAGTACAAGCTTCCCTAGACAAATTGCGCCTGCACATGAAAGCTTTTACCTTGAATAAAACATTGTTGGTCTTAAAGGTGCCACTAGATCCATTGTAGAGAGGGTTAGAAGTTGTAAGTTTTACTAGCATTGACCAGTTTTACTGGGGCTGAACTGCCATGTCAACCACTATAATATCTATTCTTTTACTATGAAATGAGCAATTCTGAACAGCATATTAGCTCCAGGACACATGGGAATGGAAGAACATATTTGGTGCATTGGATTTAGATCTGTTTGGAACAAAGGAGATGAGTATGTGACATGAAGTATTTTACAAGGTGCTTAACAAGAACATGATTGGGGGGGAAATTGAAATCCATGAAATCAATGCCATAAACTTATATTGTTTATTCTTGGCAGTTAGTGAAGCGCAACAAGATCAATGTTAGAACAACATTATTCACTTTAAATATCCATGGCTAGGAAGAAGGCAAGTGAATGGATGGGATACTGCATGTCCAGGAGCGATGCTAAACAGGAAGACAAGGAGGTGGGGAAAGAGTCAATACAAAAAGCAGAGAGTGATACAATTTGAAATCACTTGGTTTGTCATACAACTGGATTAGTGATAAGTACAGTTCAATATGACAAAGTGGAAAGTAATGAGATTAGAGTGGAAGAACAAGTTGCGGAAAAAATAAGCTGCCATTCATTGCACGTATGATTCAGCACATTTATTGAGTGAACTAGAAGCTGTGAACATTCAAACAGCAGAAGTGGGTATTTGTCTGTAAGTCTTCTTGCAGTTACATTGATGAGCATCAGTCCACAAAGGGAAAATTCCTGCTCCAATTTGTTGGGGAAGGGTGGACAGACCAGTTCCAAAGGTGAAAGGTGAAAGGCTCATTTGAAAGGTGAAAGGCTCGTTTTTTGTTGTTATGATGGTTCATTAAAAATAATATTGTAGCAACACCAAACCATATGTAGGTAAGGGAGCCTGACCCCATCAGCCGTCCGGCTGCTTGTTATGAACCGTGGCGCTCCAGATCCATGCCTCACTCCCAGCCGGGAGGATGGGACGCCTTCTGCCGCGGAATCCAGGGAAGCGGCCGCGAGGAACCCAACGGGTGTCCACCTCCATTGGTGTTCCCCCACCACTTGGCCCCCCAGGCCCCTGGCCTCCCAGCCGGGTGGGACACGCACAGGGCACTGCCAGTCTCTTTAATGAGACCCCCACCTCAGGGAGTCCCGCACGCAGACGGGCTCCCTGCCAACAGGTTCCCTACCTTGCATATCCACAACTGTGACAAAATTTTTATAACCAAAAACAGGGAGGGAGGGCAGGTGTCTGTCCCCTGCGAGCAGCTGGCGTGAAAGAGGGCGGGCGCACCTGCTCCAACCTTCTTAAGGCTGGCCGCCCCACCCCTCTTCAGCCGCGCACTGGCGCAGCCCCAATGACGCCGCTGGGAGCCGCGTCATTGGTGGGCGCCCCCGTGGCGTCAACTGTTATTGTACATTCAGTGGTAATTTGGCAGTTAGCAAATGCTGTTATCTGAATGTAGCCATCAACATTTCCACATTCAACATCTAATTTCCCTGGTCTCTCTATTCTACCCCCACCAAGTGGAAATGTGGCACTTTAGTTGAATCAAACCCTCCCTCCGAACCCCATAAAGACAGTACTAGAGTCTATTTTATTATTTAATATTTATTGTTACCTTATGGTTTTAAGGTAAAAGATTTTAATGCTATTGTATTTAAAAATGTTTTAATGCTATTGTATTAATTTGAATTAATTCAAACATTTATATAGGGATAGCATTTGGATGATAGCATTTGGTCCTGGTCCCTGCTTTGTGCAACAAGCTCCTGGAGGAGATCTGGCCCTGACAGAGCTTGCACAGTTCTGCAGGGCTTGTAAGACAGAGCTCGTCTGCTAAGATTCAAATGCGTAGCCATGTTGGTCTGAAGTAGCACAATAAAATCAGAGTCCAGTACCACCTTTAAGACCAACAAAGATTTATTCAAGGTGTGAGCTTTCAAGTGCAAGCACTCTTTGTCAGACTTTGAACTCCTTCTATGACAGGGAATATATAGCAAAAATCAATTATGTTACATAAGTAGACTGTTACACAACCAAATACAGCCAATGATAATTCTTTGTCAAAACAGCCAATCAGTCCTCCAAAACCAACAGACTGAATTAAGATAACAGACAGACAAGACTCTCTATTTTGTTTGTTTCTCTTCACAACAAAACTATTTTATTCTTTTAAGCAGTTTGGTGCTGTGCTCTCTTTGCATATTTAAACTGACAACCAAAAAGTCATACCCCAAAAATCATATTGGTCTCTAAGATGCTCCTGGACCCAAGTCTAGCTGTACGTTTGAAGACCAACATGGCTATCCTTGAAACTATTTCCCCTGGAAGGATCAAGAGAGGACAGACCCCCATCATGCTTCTGTAATGCTATCATGGCTGCCACTTGGGTCATGAACTGTAATTGGATGAAAAACCCTGATCTGTGTACTGTTTTTTACATCTTCCCAAAGGAGAAAAAATCCACCAGAGCTGGCAGATCCATTATAGCTTCAGCATCACTAAGCCAGGTTTGTACTGTTTTAATGATTGCTAGCTTAATGGGCCATTTGAAATACAAATGAATGCTGGTGGGTAAAAGGATTTTTCTTTTATTTCTCCCCCCAGTGGAATCAATTTACACTTGCTATCTAAAATATTAAAATAAATTGAATGGTAATAATTGAAAGCTCTGGCTTTGCACTAAAAGTATTACTGGCCAAATCTGCCAAAAGAAAAGGTGCTGAAGGAGAGAATCCTAGGTATATCGAGAACGAGCAAAATGTCACCACTGTCTTTATCAAAATGGTTTGCAATTGCTCTCAGCTACAAGTTGCCCCCAAATGGCTATAGGTAGAAAGTATTAGCTGAATTCAAACTCCCCACTGGCAGCTCTTAGATGAGAAAGGAGATCTATTGAGAAAGGAAGAGGCTGTGATACAAATACATACCTAACAAAAGAGAAATAGAACTAGGAACAAGTTTTCATCATTTAAATATCAAAAGGACACTGAGTGAGTAGGGTCTGAAGCTACTGTGGAAAAAGGCAAGGAAAAGAAGAAACACTGATCTTTAAGAAGGAAAAAGAAAATGCACGCTTCTTTAGTTTTAAAGACTAAGAAAGCAAAAAAAGTAGCCCCATGTGACTGTCTCCTAAAATATACTAAAAGTAAATATTTTTGGTCCTGTTATGACATCCCATACTGGCCAGAATCACATTTGTAAGATATTTCTGAGGAGACTCTAAGGTTGTCTAGAATTGTTAACAGACTACCATCTGATGCTAACTGTTGTTAAAGCAGGGCTCAGCTTCTTAATCCTTGCACCAACACAACCATAAGCAAGTTAGTCAGCAAAGCCCAAGGTAAGCCACATTATCACACTATGAGTGACCAAGAACCACAACCTGGAACACCCCACAGAGACATGAGCCAGTTGGAGCAGAAGAGAAGTTGCATAGCTCTGCCTCCATCTTGGCTCTTTGATCCTTAAAACTTGTCTCTTGTGAAAAGAACTAGGCCCTGCTGGACTATTGCTGCTGTGAGGACAGCCACCTATCTAGACTATATATCACATCTTGGAAAGAACTGTTTACTATGCTGGAGCTCTGGCCTCAGTATGACCATGCTGCTTGTCTTGTTGGCCCTCTTACCTTACAGTCTCAGCTTTCTGCCCAGTGATTCTTATTTAGTCAGTTCCAATTTCAGCTGTGATGAATCTTATCCATGCTGCCAAGATCAATATTGAGACAATTGAAGGAATTAATAGGATAGATCAAGTTGCCAAGATGGACCAGATCCAGGGTCGATTACTCTGTCCAGCAGCAGCAGTTCTCCAAAGCAGGAATCATTTCCAGCCCTGCTACCTGAAGACTTCTTTCTTTAAAAAATTGAGATGACAGGCACTGAACCTGGGATCTTAAACTTGTCCACTGAATAAAGAGGAAAGCCAGGACGACTTTACAGGTAGACAAATAGGAAGAATATCTACAAATTTTCAGATAACAGCTAAGGGGCCTATTGAAAATGGTACTTCTTTAGAACACCAGATAATCCATGTAAAAGGGATGGCTGCATTAAGGATTTAAAAGATTTAAACGTTTAAATTTAGAAATACAGGAGCAGAGCACCAGTTGCTTCCTCCATGTTGCCACCTTATTCTCAAACAATTTTCTTACCCACCAGATATTCTATTTTTGATACACAATCTTCTGTTTCTTTAATGTATCCAGAATACAATTTGTGACATATAGCGTAATTATCAAATCCTGACTGTGTTAGATTAATTTAGGGGGTTTCCATTTCATCTTTATATTTGTTGGTTCTGGATATTTCTCTGTTAAACTGACAATGTGTTGGGACTGATTACAGGATTCTCCATACAGCATAATGCTAGAACATTCTCTGGATTGACACAACAAGTAATGTCATCTAAGGCAATACTATAGCATTAATTGTGCCACAGAAACTAGTGAATTGTATGTCTAGCTTGAACATTATACATTAAAAAAAAATGTTTGTTTGACCTCTGCTTTCTCCCACTGGTCTGTTTACAGTTACAGAAAGAACATAAGAAGAAGCACTAGATTCAGTTAGCATTTCAAAGCCTTTGTGATTTTATTCTACATCATTTGTTCTTGCTTAAGATTGTTTTGGAGTAGAATATGAAAGTATGATTCATATTTGTCTTTGACACATATGGGCTAAATGTAGCATAAACTACATTCTTTCATTTTGTACTTGTTACTTAAATGAATATTTGTGGTGGTTGCACAGCAAGGCTTCAGAATAATGTAAGCGTTTGTAATTGATTTTCTTTTTAATTAATGAAATTATATGATGTATTATGGCAGTTCTGCGTGTAATACAAGATCTCACAATACAGTAGATTTACTTTAATAATAATTTTTTATTGTATTAAGTCCCTAGAATATAATTTTTCAGCCATGAACAGCAGCTGTAGGTTTTAAAATGTGGATTTTTCATTTCTCTAAAATATTAGTAGGATTTTTAGAGCTGAATGTTAACTGTTGAACAATATGCTGTGCAAAGAAGATTGGGAACTTGTACCATGAGGGTTAGGATAGGAGGCAGTTTTATGAAATAAAGTTACTCATCTTTTAAGCTATGTGCAAGGATGTCCAACAGTGCAATTATCATGCTTAGAACTGGTATCAAAGGCATTATGGCAAATGAAAGCACCATGACAGAGTTTCATCTCTTTAATTCTCAGCTTTAGGAAAAACAAAACCTAAGCTCTTGGCTTTCTTCAGATATAACATGAAACCCAGCTTTATTTTAACTTGCTTAGTAATTTAACAATTTCATTTAATTATTTATCAATTAGTTCCCAGATTCAGTTCAAGGCATTACTAGGTGCCACGCAGCTAAAGTGGTGGCAGAATTTAAATATTCAGAAGAACTAAACACCTTGCTGTTTAAAATAATGAAATATTTTTATTAAGAAAAACAAACTTTGTATAGAAAGAGGGGAGAGAGAGAGAGAGAGAGAGAGAGAGAGAGAGAGAGAGAGAGAGAGAGAGTCCTGGCTAACTGTTGCTTTGCATTCATCGTGTCTGGGTTTTTTTTTCCCTTCTGGAGGCATCATTAAATGGAGCTGGAAGTTGATCAGAACACTGGAGGAGTTTTTTTTCTCTGAAAAATACCAGGAAGTTTGTATTCTAATTATGCTAAATACACATCCCCTCCAATGCCTTCTGTAGGATATTCTGCATATGCTTTTGAATCATGGACACTACAGTTTTTGCATATTCCAACATAAAGGACCACCTCTTCCAATATGTCCTTTGCACTGTCTGAGCAAGGCCTGAAGAAGGTGCCAGCCTGCAAATAGGCAAGATTACCAGGGGATTGTACCCAAGCATCCAGTTGTAGATCACACTTTGTGGCATGGTTTTCCCACAGAGATCAGGAAGGCTCCCACAGTTTCATGGTCCACAGAATACATAAAATGGAATTGTTCAGGAAAGCATTTTTTACAAAGGGAAAAGGGCTTCCATAAAATGGAATTGTTCAGGAGACCACTGTTTCTGGCTCAAGTTTGTTGGTATTAACCTTTAAGGCCATATGCGGCTTGGATCCTACTTACCTATGGGACCGTTTGATTGCTCATGCCCCCCGCAGGCTCTCCACTCTGCGAGTATGAATCTACTGATTGTCTCGGGCCCCTGGGACGTTCGCCTGGCCTTGACCAGGGCCAGGGCCTTTTTGGTCCTGGCCCCAATCTGGTGGAATGAGCTCCTGGAGGAGCTAAGGGTCCTGTCGGAACTACCATCTTTCCGCAGGGCCTATAAGACAGAGCTCTTCCGGCAGGCATATGGTTGAGGCCAGGGCAGAGCCCGGGTTCCATCCAAGATCCCTAAGCCATCAACCAGTCTTGCTCTCCTCTCTCTCTTACAGAATTAACATCCAACCTCTCTCTGAACAAGCGGGGAAAGTGGGGAAAGTTATAGAATAGAATGCCATCTTTTTATTGTAATAATGGGGTATTTATGGGATTTTATGTGATATTACTTGATTTTATATTTTACTGTGAACCGCCGTGAGACCTTTTGGCGAATGGCAGTATATAAATCCAACTATAAATAAAATAAATGAATAAAAATTTATGAAGGAACTAGAGGCAAAGTCCACTGCACCCAGGAATACAATGGGTGCTAGCACGTACACCTGTACTGTGACCTTACTGGGTTCTGGCCCTCCTGACCCCACTCCCCAATCAATCTTGAGATTCAGTGTGGTGGTTAACGAGTAGCAGACTCTAATTGCAAGAGTTGAGTTTGATTCCGGATTCCTCCTCCATATGGAGCGAGCCGGGTTGCCAAATTCCAGGTGGGGCCCTGAAAACATTCAGGAAGATGAAAGAGAGAAAGATATACAGAGAAAGAAAGAGGGGTAAGGAAAGCATTTGTTCTGCACGAGAAAACAGCTGATTTGGCAGGCACTGGCCCTCCTACCCGACCTCCATATAACAGTGTCTACATATATCACCACTGTCCCCACCTGCCTATCAAACACCATATCTCCCAAAGGCGAGGTTGGGCAGGCCATGGAGGGGTGGACTTCCACCTTCCCACCACCACCACCACCCACATCTTCCAAAGGCTGGACCGGGAAGGCTGTAGTGGGAGCTGCCACCTTTCTACTCACCTCACATTTCCTGAAGCCTGGACCAGGCAGCAAAGGCCATAGAAGTACTACAACTTTCCCACCCACTCCCACCACTCCCAAATCCCAGGCTTCTTGGGGAAGAATATAAGGGATGGGCTGCCTCCTTCTGATCCACCCCACATCCCCCAAAGGCTTGTCCAGCCAGTAAAGGCCATGGGGGGCTGCCTCTTTCCCATCCCCACATCTCCCAAAGCCCAAGCTTGGTGGGGAAGGCCACAAGGGGAGGGGAGGCTGCCTGTTTCCAACCCAACCCTACATCTCCCAAGGGGCAGGCTAGACAGCGAAGGTCATGGGGGGATAGACTGCCTCTTTCCTGCCCCCATACAGCTCCCAAAGCCTAGGCCAGGCTGAATAGGGAATGCCATGGAGGGTGAGCTGCCTCATTCCTGCCCCCTATATCTCCTGAAGGCCAGGCAGGGAAGGCTGTGGGACAGCTACCTCCTTCCCACATCTCCCAAAGGACAGACTGGACAGGTAATGCTGGTGGGGGGCTGCTTCCTTCCCATCTCCCCACTTCTCCCAGGGACCAGGCTGGGTGGGGGAGGCTGCTGGATCCCCTCCAGCCCCTCTGATGAGAGGCAGACTGGGGGAAATCAAATAATGCTCCAATAACCAGCAGCAGGGCCATGGGTAGTTGTTGTGAGCTCGGATTCTGTCAGGGAGGACTCCTTGGAGGAAAAGCCTTGCTAACACTCCCAGCTTCACATAATTCTCAGCTGGATAAGAGCTTAGCCCAGCCAGATGTTCAACAGGCAGAGAGCTCTAACCAGCTGGAGGGAATGTAGCTGCAGACAAACCAGATCTTAGATTGCAAAGTTATGGCAGGAGCTCCTCATTTTCTCCCCAGCCTCCAACTGCAGCTCCCTGCCTTGTCAGCATACCTGGTTCACCTGAGCCAAATGTCAGCTATGTGTTGGAAGAGAGCTCCAGTCTAAAAGGCACCATACCATGTTAGCAAGACAGTTACTGACTGCAGAAGATGGTGAATCATCACAGAATGAGGACAGAGAGGCTACTGACAGCCTATATTAATTGGTTGTGTGGATACAACCTGTGATCTGCTCTTTCTGCTGATGTCCTTTGACTGCCTGAAGGACCCTTGTCTCACTGGACTAAAACATTCATTGCATTCTGTTTTTGAAATACCGATTCTGTCTGCCAGCAGAGAGGTAAAACCTGAGACCAACACAAAGGCAAAGGAAGCAGCTGGTAGGAAGAAGTTGAGAATGGAACAACTTACCAGCAGCAGGACCTTTTGGAGAGGCCAGCACCTCTTCCACTCAGCAAGCAGTAGGAAGAGGAAGGACAGGTAAGCCCCACAATTGGCCCTTATTGGAAGAGTGTTCTCTCCCATTGGTTGGGAGGGCAAATAAGGTAGGGAGTCAGTTGTCTGCATGCAATTAGATGTGATTGGCCTTCATTGGCAGACTGCAATTTGAACTGATTGGCCCTCATTGGCAGATTAAAATTGAACTGATTGCCCCCCATTGGCTGAGTGCACTCTCCCTAATGGCAACACAGCCCCAGGGAGGGCCAAGCAGGTCAGTTGCAACTTCAACTATCTAATGTTTAGTGATAGTGATGAGGTCAGTAGTTGATGGCACAGTTTATTGTATGCATTTTCTTTTCTTTTTCTGCTTTGTTCTCTAGTTTCTGTAATCCAATGTTTTATGCTGTTTTCAAACTTTGTAATTTAATCTTATTATGTTATTATATATCTTATACTGTTCCTGCAATGTGCCTTGAATCTCAGCCAGAAAGGTAGACAATAACACTAGTTAATTTATAAAGCCCCAGAATCCAGTTCATAGTTGTTAGGTGTGAGGTCGTGTCCGACCCATTGTGACCCCATGGACAATGATCCTCTAGGCCTTCCTGTCCTCTACCATTCCCCGGAGTCCATTTAAGATTGCACCTACTGCTTCAGTGACTCCATCCAGCCACCTCATTCTCTGTTGTCCCCTTCTTCTTTTGCCCTTGATCGTCCCAGCATTAGGCTCTTCTCCAGGGAGTCCAATAAGGGAGTCCTTATGGTCCAACTTTCGCAGCCATACATTGCAACTGGGAATACTATAGCCTGGACTAGACACACTTTTGTTGGCAGGGTGATGTCTCTGCTTTTTAGGATGCTGTCTAGATTTGCCATAGCTTTCTTCCCCAAGAGCAAGCGTTTTTTAATTTCTTTGCTGCAGTGATCTTGGAGCCCAGGAAAATAAAATCTGTCACTATCTCCATTTCTTCCCCATCTATTTGCCAGGAATTGAGAGGGCTGGATGCCATGATCTTTGTTTTCTTGATGTTGAGTTTCAAGCCAACTTTTGCACTCTCCTCCTTCACCCGCATCAACAGGCTCTTTAGTTCCTCTTTACTTTCTGCCATTAGAGTGGTATCATCTGTATATCTGAGGTTGTTGATATTTCTCCCTGCAATCTTAATCCCAATTTGTGACTCCTCTAATCCTGCCTTTCTCATGATGTTAAATAGGCAACACGGTAAATCCAAACAAAGGAATTGTGAGATGCATGCAAGGATCCATAGATTTCCTAGGTCTCTCCCTACAATTCTGCAGCCGTTTTACCTCTAGGAAGGTTTATTTCTGGGGTTTATTTCTGGACTTACGTGGGGTAATTGTCACATGCACTGGGAGACTGTAATAGGGAGCAGTAGAAATCAGTTCCTTCTTCCTCTTCTATCCATAGAGTTTCACTTACACAAGAATACTTTTATGGTCAGAAATAGTTATTGAGGTGGGGAAGAAAGAGCCAGGATGATCAGTGACCATTGCCATTTTCTGCTTATGGACTGTGAGAACTAACTTCATTACCCAAATCCTGATTTTCCCTTGACAAATACTTGCTTCACTTTCTCCCTGTAACCTGGTAGGATATCATCAAATAACAAACTAGGATTAAACCAGGAATTAGTAAAAATCCCTCCTTTGCATACAAGGATATAATCAGCAGGATTTCCTGCTTTCTTTTATAGCCAGAGACCTCCCACTGTCAAGATTGTCTTCCCACTGGGTGGGTTTCCAGCCAAAGAAACAAGGAGATAAAAGTTACCACTGCAACTATCTATGACCCACTTTTCAACAATTCAATTTGAATATGGACACAAGCTTTCACTGAATATCACCCAAGTCCTGTTATTCTGGTCCTGTAAGTTAGCAACAAAAGAATAACACTACAGGTGAAAATTAAGACTTGCCTTTCTGCCCACTTTGCCCAGCAGTCTCAGTGTGGGTTCAGAGTGTAGTACAAACTAAATCAAAATCCCAAGAATGGAAGCTTATGCAGGCGCTGAGAAGTGGGTAAAGGGAAATGGGAATTCTGGCTTAGAAGGTAAGAAGAAGAAGAGTTGGTTCTTATATGCCACCTTTCTCTACCAAAGGAGTCTCAAAGAGGCTTACATTTGCCTTACATTTCCTCTCCCCACAACAGACACCCTGTGAGGTAGGTGAGGATGGAAGAGCCCTGATATCACTGCTTATCAGTGCTGTGGTGAGCCTAAGACCACCCAGCCGGCTGCATGTGGAGGAGGAGTGGGAAGTCCATGTTCCTAACCACTACACCAAACTGGCTCTTGTTATGCAAATTCTATCCAAAACAAGCTCAGTTTAGAAGATTAAGTACTTCTTGTACGAACCTGCTTTAACTAGACTTTTTTGAGGTTCTCTTTCCTGGGTCCAGGATTCATTTCATGATTGACATGCCTTGCCCTGCAGGAGCTGAAGAAGAACAAACACAGAGGATACTCTTGGGCTTTTTATGACCTCCATAAATCTTAAGGTTAGATTATATCATCGGTGTATCTTAAAGTGTAGATCCTACTGGAGAATTTTCTGCCTTAACCTCGCAGCTGAAGATTGGGAAAATGTCAAAAGTTTATCCCTTCAATTAATAATCAATCAGTATTGATACTTAGCTGTTCCTGGACTCTGGAAATCTCTGCACTCCCTCTGTGCTCTCTAGTCAAGTGGTCACATTGACTGTTTAAACCATCTTCAGTTCTACATATACAGAGAAAAGGATCTCTTTGGAGGAAAGTTTGGCTGGATGATCTGTAGGTCACCAGTGGTTTACAGTGATTTCAGTAGAGGTGCCAGCCTCCAGGTAGGACCTGTTGTCCCCCCAGAATGACAGCTCATCTCAAGACTACAGAGATCAGTTCCTCTAGAGAAAATGAATGCCTTGGAGGGTGAACTCTATGATACTGTGCCCCATTGGGATTCCTATCCTCCCCAAGATCTTTCTCCAAATCTCCAGGCATTTCTTAACATGGATCTGGCAACCCAACCCCCCCCCCCCCACATCCCCCTCTGGTGGCTAGGACTGACTAGATTTCTGTCATGATATACAAGGATTGATAAGACATCTATAATGAATGTTACTGGCGCTGTAATATTGAACAGGAAGTAATACATTAATCTTGTGTGCTTAATTTAACTTTTTCATATAGTAATCAGACTAAATACTGTTATTAGCAATTTAACTTGAAGAGAAAAATGTTATTTACAAGAATGTATGGATGATGTAATAAATTGGGGTGTGATTTTAGGAACACAATAGGAGATTTTATTCACGCTACCAAGAGGAGGAAAGCAGAAGGACAACATCCCATGACTGTTGGCATGGGGCTAGGAAAGTTTTGTTTTCATATGATGTTTGGGTAGGGTCGTATAAGAAGGGATACAGAGAAATCTTTGTTTTGGGGTCAGTTGTGACTATGCTGATCTGATTTAATCCCATCTAGGTCAAAGGAAGACTGAAAATAAAGAAGATTTGCCAGTTATTAGATGGTGCTTTATGGCAAGAAATGCAACAAAGAAAGCAGAAATAGTTAGATTCAGTGGTGATTAGGGACAAACAGTGGTTCGTTTGCCTCTTAGGAGATAATGATAGTCTACTGTAAAATGAAAAGAAAGCTAATGAGGATCTGCAATAGCTTTTGCTGGACGATGACTAGCAGCTATAATATTGGAGTGAGAACATTGAATTAACTGCATTGAGGGAATTAAATCATGATTTATTTACAGGCAAAGCCTATCATTTGCTAAAATGCCACGGATTAACTTCATGAATGCGATGGACTACTGTAACTAGGCCAAAATTAAATCCATTCATGAGACAGTGTTAAAATATAAATATTATAATAGGAAATGGTGTTGAAAATGAGTTACAATTTATATGAAAACATTAATTTAGTTTGTTTTATAAGATTGTTCCCAAGGACTGCTGTGATAAGGAAAGAGTTCTATAGTTTTCAGCATCAAAGCATAATGGGATTGGTGCATTATGTGTTACATATTGTTACTAATAATCTGTGTACACTTACTTCCCTCTCACACAGAAAAGGCATATGGGATGAGCACACTACATCCAATTCTCCTGATAATTGTAATCGCTGTTTCTTTTGAAAGGGACAATGTGTATGTTCCAGTTCTAGGAGCCTAAAAAGTTGAGCAGCAGAGGAATATATAAATATTAAAATGCAAATATTTATTATAATTCATATGAACATATAAAACATTAAAACATCAACATTAGTCCTGCACTATTGCACAAATTCAAAACATATTGGCACATGCATAAATGACAAGAAACCAAATGTGTTTCAACTCTTCTTGGGGTCTTCTTCAGTAGTCTAATATTTAAATACATTTATGTGATGTAATAATGGGGACAATAAGGTGGTAAAAATATAAATGAAGAGGCTCCCACGCTTATAAAATGTGTCCAGTTATATCTCTCTTGGAGTTTCCCAATTAAAATATTTATTCTTCAAAGTTCCATTCTTATTGAAGCCCTCTCTCAGCCTGAGTGTATTCTCATGCATCTCACAGAATTCTAGAACATGCATGCCAAGATCCTAGATGAATTAAGGATGGAAATGTACACCTTAATCCTTACAGGAAAAAAAAGATTGTGTGTATCTGAACAGTCACAAATAGTGCATTCATTATGCATGCACAGTCACTGTGCTGGGAGTGTAGCAACTATAAAGGATGACTTTACATTATATTAAATAATGCAGTTGTGGAATCACTAATAAAGTCACCACAGTTTTATGCAGCACTTCTTTTATGTTGAGAAGATCCTTCCATTGATACCAATTCTGGTCAGTCTTTCATTGCTAGAATTATATTTTATTTCTGAGATGAATTAGAGGATTGCATAAACACCTAGAGTAGACACCAAGCAGTTTGCTATCCATATTGCACTTAGTAGCTATTGGAGCTGTGCTTCTGGGAAATAGATTATTGCATGAACAGCATACCAGTGTGAAGCATCTTTTGACAGGCTGCCTTGTTTCAGATCACAGGTATGGGAAATTTTATTAAAATGTTTTTATTTAATTTCCAGTTAGAAAAGTCAAGATGAAAGATGAAGTTAAAAAAATCAGTTCCCATAAGAGCTCCACTTTTATTCTGCCATGCCCCTAGATATCAATGTACTCAGGATCCATGTAGAGCTCACCCAAGGATCTGGGGAACCCTTGGCTTGGGTACTCAAGCTACTTCCCTACTGAGATATGGGCAGGTGGGAGGATGGTGCTTTTCCTCTCCTGTGATGCTCCATCAAAACAACAACACAGCCTTAACTTTTATTCCCTGGGGATATAGGGTTGGCAGTGGAGCACAGCCATGGAGTTGGGGGCCTCCTGAGGAAGATCCAGTGCTGTAGCTATGTAGTCCGATGGAGAGCAGCTTGGCTGCTTGCTACCCTTCAGGCTCTGACACTTTAGGAAATTGCTTCAGGTTGCCTGGAGGATGGGCTAATCATAGTCCACAACTACATGGCTCTTTGGAATATACTCTTTCTGCCCACTCATAAATTCTTCCCCCTTGAGAAGTACTAGGCAATCTAGAAAATGTGTTAATCTTTGTTTGTACATGCAGACCAATGAGGTGACAGAATCTGACACGTTAAAATGGTCTGTACAGATTTTAGGCAAGTTGTCATTATTGAATACTCCCCAGTGTAAAACAAACAAATGAAGGGGAAAAAACCTCCTGTAGATAACTAAGCTGTGGATGAGAGAGATGTATTATGACTGGTTGTTCCCTACTGCCCATTCTTCCAACTTAAATTATTTCTCACAGTATCCCAGACCTCCATGAGGCCCTGAAGCAACCAACTTGGTGCAGTGGCAAGACTGTTTGGCATGGATGCATTAAACTCAGGTTGATTCTAGCTACATTGTTAAAATTATGGGCTGTTAACATGCCTAACAAAATATTGTGATGAGCTCTGTGGAAGAAGATGTTAATAGAAGACCTATATTTGAGGTTTAGACCACATGAAGAGTTTGCATACTATTAGTTGGCGCCTTGAAAATCTAGAAATATTGTCTAATTGGAACATTTGAGCAACGTATGTAGTCAGTAGAGTGTACTTCATTTACTTGGAAGGCTATATCTTATAGATTTAGGTCAGTATACTTAAAGGTAAGATTCTTTTTTAACATTTTATGTTTTTCCCCAGTTTAAAATTCTGTAGGAAATGACAGGAATTTTTGGGGGGATATTACCAAAGCCATACCTTGAACTTGGATCTCCTGACCTCTCAGAGGACCTCCATGAAAAAGAATATAAATCATGGAGGAAGTACCAAGAGCTTTAAAGAATTACTTCTGAAATGTGAGATGCAATTTAAAGCAACTTTTCATCCACCAAGGTCTAGTTTGAAAACTCTACCTGACCAGTTAAAAGTCATGTAGGGAAAATGACTGGAACATATGTTCTGGATATTTGTGGGGGGGGGGAGTATCAGCATGCTGCCATATTATTTTAAGCAAATTTCATGCCAGCTGTATAGTAATTCATAATTCATGCTCATCTCAAGAAAGAAAGTCAAATAAAATTAGCTAATTTCAGATTTACTATAAAAAGAAACACATTTCTGCTACACAAGCATCTCGGAAGATTATTTATATTGAAAGGCATCCTCAGGCCAAACTGTTAAGTGGGGATAATGGATACAAACCACCTAAGGCATATAGGTGACTCGTTAATGAATTACTTGTAAAACAAAGTCAGATGTTCCTCTCAGGTAGAAACTACATCTGAGTTATGTGCTATTAAGAGCTGAGGCAAAACTGAGGAAGGGTCAGGGCATATATCCTGGAAACTGCAGGCGAAAGTATTTCATTAACATGTGGCTGCCTTTAGAGTTGTTCACCTGCCCTTCAGGCTTCATAGTGTTTACATAGTATATTTTGATTCTGAACATTTTTTAAAGCCTGAATTTGAATTCTTCTATATTGTCAGCCCTAATCATAATCAATATTGGAATTATTTGGAGTAAGAATATAGTGGAAGACACTTTCTAAGAGGGACACACAATAGAACATTTGTTGCAAATATCTATCCATATGTTAAATAGATAAAGGATCATTTTTAAAGATAGCTGTGTTCTTCTTATCTTATCCATTGGGTTCCCATTTATAAAAGAGAAACTGGCCTTGGGGATCGAGTCCGGCTATCCGAGCTAGAATAGAGCCTGATTGGCCTGCATGGACAGCTCCCACCCGCACTGCCACAGGACCCAGGAAGGCCTTTCGCCGTATCTGTGATGTGGTGAAAGGCCTTCCCGGGCCCAGGGGCAGCTCTCCGCCGGTGCATCCGGTGGGGAGGGCCATTGCAGCTGCCCCTGGGGGTGGGAAGGCCTTTCACCGTTTCTGCAAGGCCTTCCTGAACCATCACCCAGCTCTCCGCCCCCGAGGATGAGGACGATCAGGTAAGCTGGGGGCTTCTCCTTCCCTTCCCCTTTCCCCTTCTCCCCTTTTAAAGCCCATTTATTTTAAATGGGCTTTGAAGCTAGTTCCTAGATATTTCTATTGATGTAATGAACATCGATAATAGACTGATCTGAGAACAATGACCAAATGTATTAGCAAAATTCTAGGCATCAGGCATATGGAGAAACAACAGTAGATCAAATCTAGCAACAGTGAGCTGAGCACCGGTCCCATTTCACATAGACCTTTTATGCACGGTGGCAGCTACTGCACGCTGCTGCCATGCCCTTGTGGTGGGGCATGATGCCCCGCTGTTCCCTGTGTACGCACGGGGGCGGGGCATGCTGGGCTGCTCCGGCGTAGTGCACGTGCGGTTTACACCAGGGCCAGGAAGGACACCTGAAGAGACACCGTAGGTCGGGGCTTGGCGGGCCAAAAGACCTGGCACTGGCGATTATGCAAAGCACTGGCCCACCTCAGCCCCTGCCAGCCCACGCCGTACCCAGGAAGCTGCAGAAGTTCCCGTGTTTGCTTAACGTGGGCCTTCCATAGCCCTGGGCCGGGACCACACCGCACTGGCGGTGGTGGCGAGCATTATCAGGGATTTTCCCCGAAGCACTGCCACCACCAGAGCGGGCATTTTGGCCCGTGCATAATGGGCCGTACTGATTTTTCCCATCTGGATTTTCCCTAGTTCCCACTCATTTCAATAGAGGATATATGAGTGTCAGGAAGTGGCCTCTCTGTTGTGGGAAGTCATCATGGTCCCTGGAAGTGAAGCAGGGTACTGTCTTTGAACAGGGCCATCTATTTCCAGATGATTTTTAGTGTCCTTCATGTAATAATCAGAAGATTTTAGTCAGACCTTTACAACATAGCTCCAGATAATTGTTATTTGGGCTTCATTGGAACCAATGTAATAATTAGTAATTTAAAAAGTTGCCTCAAGACTTCCTCTATGATTTAATTTGTTAAACAAAAGATTTCTCATTCATCATGAATAGGGATTTGGGCCAGTTTGTGATTCACGAACTCAAGTTTGTGGCAGGCCAAATGGTACAAACTTTCCATGAACATTCCAGCAGTTTGTGGTGGTTCACAAACTGACATATTTCCAGTCTCCATTCAGTCTAAGTTTTACCATAATTCAAAGCAACTGGGGTAATTTGGAGGACAAGTACAGGAGCATCCTGGAGAAGTCTCCTGTGACTTAGCTTGCGCAGGATCTGTTCTGTACACACCTAAACCTGCACCGGTCATTTCCCCAGAAATCACTTATTTGAAGGTCCATAACTTGGACCACATGAATCCAATTCTCAACAAGATTAGAGGGTAAGTAGAAGAAAGTTATCCAGAGATTCCCTGTGAATTTGGTATCTCCAGCATGCTAGGGAGGGGGTGATGTTTTACCGCATCACAAACTTCATTAACAAAACCAGTTTGTTGGCGGCTGAACATTTGTGATAATTTATGGTTTGCAAGCTGGGCAAACCATAAACTGAACATTTCCCCTGTTTGTGCCCATTCCTAATCATGAAGCTGCTTAGTTGCTTTCTTCTTCTTCTTCGTTCTTCTAGATCTAGTTACATTATCAATCACAATAATCCACAGGTTGAAATCAGTTCCAAAGCACAGATGAGCACTGAATAGATTTTAGGCAGCTGGCAATTGAGTGTCTGAGAATAGATCAGACTAAATGTCTTGCCAAGGGCCAGTCAGCAGTAGAGGACTGCCAATAGCTGGTCCTGAAAGAATGCCAGTGCCCAACAAATAAAAATCTGTTTTCTAAATTAAGAGTACTTCCAAATGGACAAGAAGGGTTTTCTACATCAAAGGTACTGAGACCAGGCTAATGTCCTGATGTGGTCCTCACTTATTATTTTCTTGATACTCTTTCAAGAAAGATCTAAAGTAAGAACTCTGATAAAGACCCCCAGCCACATAGAAGGATGAGACTGGTTGGGTCTTTATCACAGTAGTACAGTTGGGTAAAGAAAGACATTCTGAAAAACAGTATTACATAATAATGATAATTTTATATAATCATATAAGGCTACTTTCAGATGAATATTCATGATAACTGTAAATTATGGTGTCCAGCAGAGAAAATAGGGACTCCAATGCAGGAAATTTCATATACTCGTATATATAAGGCAACAGACCTATTCCTGTGCCAGTCCATACACAAATCCTCTGATAGTTTACAGGGGATCCTCAAGCTGTAGTCATGAGTTGATGCTGCTGCTTGAGACTCCTGCATGAGGATTGCACTGTGCATTCCTATAAAATGTACTGTATAACTTGGATTGAATTTCCTAGTGAGTCAATACCATTTGAATGCAATGATTTTTTTAAAAAGCTTGCATAAAAAGGAGTGGCTGCATATTCTGATTAGGTGAAGCCATGTCTTAAAATGTAGAATAAGGATTTAATCCAGCAACCAGCACTACTTCTAAAGATCATGCATATATAGAAGACTTGCAGAAAAGTGGTGATAAAACCCATTCCAGGAAGGAAAAGACAAGACTGAATCACAAGCAAATGAAATTATATCATTTTACCAGATGACTCTACTTGAAAAGCTTGCAAATACGGACCTATTAATGACCATGGTGATCTGTGTATGCCTTTAAGTGAGCCCTCACAAACTAGTTTCTGTTTCCCCCAACAAGGTCTGTATGAGAGCAGCCTCACTTCCATTTGTAGGTTAGAGTTCCAACTTCCAAGTGTGTATGAAGCAATAAAAAAGGCTGTTGCCAGAGTGTCCTGTATTCTAACTGGATAGGTAAAATTAATCCTATGCACCAAACCTCAGGGGATACTTCATGTTTCATGAAGTTGGACTCTGCTTTATAACTTCACATGCTGCAATCTTTTCTTGTACATTTGTACATCTTGTACATTTAAACCTCGGTACCAGACATAAGATTTTCCCCCTTATTAGTTAGTATACTTCATCCAAGCAAATTATATTGGTCATTTTTATGGGTTCTATTACAAAAAGTATACCCATTTTATTCTCAGTTCAATTCCAGAGGTTTATCGCCATATTAAGGTATCCCAACATTCAATTTCAATAGCATGCTGGTCAGCTATTAGTTTATTAGGCTATAATGCAATTTGACTGGCATGAATATTCAAGAGTTTTTCAGAACATATTAAACACTTTCTTTGATGTTCTTCATGCTTCTTTCATCTCAGAATGTTATGCATGGCCGCTGAAACAGCGGCATGGAGAACGCAGAGGAGGAAAAAGCGAAGCAAACCGCTTACACACAGGACGGAACGCAACGTCAGCAAAACCCAGAGTATCCAATTATACACGCGGCTACTCCTGAGCTGCTTCTGGTTAGGCCCTGGTCCTGGGAAGCTCCACTTTCTTCCACATCTCGCTAACGCGGCTTTTTCGGTGGCATACGTTGACTCTGCACCCGGTTGCCGCCTGCAGCATGCATAATTGGTGATTTTAGCCGCTGCCATTCCACCCCAAATGCGGACCTTCCACTCCGTGCATAATGGGCCATAAAGAAGAAACATATAAAGAACATAGAACATATAAAGAAGAAAATGCAACATGATCTCATTGTCACCATTGACAGTAAAATCTTAAGAATTATATTTTATATACAATAAGTAATATATTAATTTAAGGAAAATGTATGGCAATCCAAAACATGGTTATACCTTTCTCCTCCAGTTGACTGCTCACTATTGCACTGTAACAGCTTATGTACTTCAGACACAGAAATTTGCCTGACTAGACTCACAAATCATACTTTCCTCACTTCTGTACCACTTGATTAAAATATTGGTAGATCAGTTTTGATGCCTGGCAAGATGACCTTAGGTAACAAATAATCCAGATCTGAAAGATAGTATTTTCAGCTGATATCTCTACTAATTGTACATGAACAACCCACTGTTGTTATTTTCATTTATGGGCCACTTTTCTCAGTGGGACGCAAGGCAGACCAAAAGTATGGTTTTAAAAAGGTTTTAAACATCCATCAGTATGTGAATTAAACTATAATAAAATATTATAATATCAATCAGCAAGCAGATGACAAGATACAATAACATTTGGCTTGAATTACAAAATAGTGCAGTTAGGCTGGAATTGTAGAATAGGGAAAACATTAACAAGAACAATGTATGCAAGCTTATCTATTTAAACCAGCAAGACAGTGCAGGAAAAACTTTATCCTTATAAAAGTCACCTCCTGAGCTGATCCACAACACCACAACTTGACTCACTCTACAAGAAAGCCCTCCCAAACAATTCTGTTTGGCTGCTTACAATGAATGCCTCTTGCTTTCTCTCCTCCAATCTTCAGACCAGGGATATGTACAAAGGGGATCTCTCACACTGTTCCACTCTAGTTGCTGTATATTCCTGGCCATCATTGCAAATTCCTTCTCTTCCAATCTGAGGCTGTTTCCAATGTGAGACGGGAATGTTCCTCCAATCTGTTCTCTGCGTGACTTGGCTTAAGCTTGGTTATGATGCTGGCTCCTACTAAAAGGTGTGGGGAGGATATGGCTCAGTCATTAAATGTAAAAGTGCCACATTTTCAATTTCATGTTGCATTGACACGATAAAGTTAATAAATAACAGTCACAATACACATTTATGGCTCATAATATTTGTTTTTTTATTACTAGTCAATCATTCCCTTGTTATAATTGCTTTGGTTAAGATTAAAAACAAGATGTCTTCCAAACATATTGTACATGTGTGGTTGACATCCATCAGACAGGCTAGCTAAGTCTGTTAACCTGTTGGCCCATGTTCAGAAACTGATTACTTTTGCCCCTTGCTTGGAACTGTCCTGAGCTGACTTGCGTTTTTGCAAATGCGGCTGAAGGTGCTGCTACCTCCTCTTCCTTCTCCTCCACAAAGGGACCCATGCCAGCAAATATGGAGCAGGAGGCAAAGGATCACAGTGGAATATGAAGTACATAAACTGAGCAAGGTGGTCTATATGTGCTGCCTTCCCACAGCCTGCTTGTCAATTGGGAAGGGTAGAGATTGTAGTAGGAGGTCATGGGATGCCATTCTAGTAATTCCAGGTGTACATTGGGAAATCAAGGAAACAGAATGTAACCATTAATAATACATTGCCATATCCATTTTTTCTGATGATATTAAAGCAATTTCCAGATTTGCATTGCACAACCTTTTAATGCCTATAATGAGCAGATGCCAGTGTTCACATTTACCAACAAGGATATCTCAGCCAATTTTTTATCACCAATTGCTTACAGAAACAACATTTAAATGACTGCTTATATGTCAATATTTTTCTCATTAAGATTAGATGTTGGACTTTCTTCATTTAAAATTTGTTCATCAATTTTTTGTGTGCTATTTTCCTGTCATCTTTTGTTTTCTGACTGATTTGGATTTTATGTTTTGTAATCCACATTCAGTCTCAGTGAGAAAGATGGGATCTGCATGAAGTTAACAAATTTTATATAACTAGCCACTGTGATCCATGCAATGGTCAGCTTCAGAATGGGTTTTGTAACTCACTCCATGCGTACCTTCCTTTATCCCTGATCTGTAAACTGCAATTGGTGTAAAATGCAGAAGCCAGGGTCTTGACTACAATCCCTTGGACAGATCATAGCCAACTTGTTCTTCAGCAGCTGCACTGACTACTGATTGCATTCCAAGTCAAATTTAAGCTGCTGGTTTTAAACTTCAGTGCTATATGTGGCCCTCACCCTGTGTACCTATGGTGCCATGTCTCAGGGTATGCCCACTCTGTCAATACAAACAGGATAGTGGAACATGGCGCCAAAGAAATCCAGGTGGCCTAGACTAAAACCGGAGCCTTTGTGGCCTTGGCTCCTGCCTGGTGGAATGGGCTTCCAGAAAACATCAGGACCCTGTCAGAATTCACTGAGTTCACAGGACTTGTAAAATTAAGCTCTTCCTCCAGGTTTATGATCAAGGACAGCAAAACAGTCAACATCAGATTGACCTCCCTCCTGTAGTGCATCCCCACCAATGGACAGTATTTTTAGAATGGTTTCAACCATGGTTTTAAACTGTGTTGATGTGTATATGTAGTTCACTACCCTGAGTCCACTCCAGTGATGAGGGTGGTCTGTGCATGCAAATACAAAATAAATACAAAAGTCAGTTATTAAGTCATAATAGACTTCAGAACATTTCTTCTTTCATAAAGGTCTCATTTTTTTAAAAAGGTAAGAAATAGTTAGCTTTGAGTCCAGTAGCTGTTGAGAGACCAAGAAGTGTTTTGTGTGTGTGTGTTAATTATTTATCACCCTCCCAGTGTGGCTGGTTCAGGATAGTTTCCAACATTCAGTGTAAACAACAGTCTATTCACAAAAACAGCAAAACAGCATAATCAACATTAAAACATTTGTTCATTTGTTTGTTTATTTATTTAATATACCACCCTCTCTGGAGGCACAGGGCGGTTTATATAGAACACAGAAACTATACAGGAAATAAAACAATCAAAAAGACTGATGGTCTATGTTGGTCTACAGTACTGTTGATGTAGTTCTAATTTCAATTTCAATTTTGAATTTCAAGTTTCATGGGGGTGTATCCATGAGGAGGAAAATCCAGACAATTGTTCTAGTTGATATTGTTGCTGCAGTTCATTAGTCCTACTCAAATATGTGATGGAAGAGCTCCCTTTTGCAGGATCTGTGGAACTCAGTGAGAGCCAACAAAGCCCTTATGATTTCTGGGAGCTCATTCCACCAGGCAGGAGCCAAGGCTTTCAAAAGCCAAAGCTCCCTTCATCAGAGAGATGCTGTGCCCCCCAATGTCCAGGCATGCTGAGACATGCCAACACTTCTTCTCAGCTTTGTATGATATCAAGATTCATGATGTTCAGATTTTTGGCATGGAAAGTTTGGGAAGTGACTAGACCTGTTCACCTATGTAGCAGCAGTCCAAAAGTTTGCATGCTGTTTTCACACTGGAGACTTTAAAGAGCTGAATACAATTGTATACATTGTTTGAAAACATTTCTCAGATCTATGATATCAAAATGTTATACAACTGTAGAATGATCAGTTGAATACAAAGTGATTTAAGCAGGAAAACAGTTTCAGAAATAAGAACGTAAAGGAACATAAAATAAAAATACTGATTGGATATGCACTGGAGGGTTGGTTTCCAAGCTTACTGTGATGAACAACAGCTTTCCTATGCATGAGTTTCTTCAGCGTGGGAAACATAGGTTGGCATTCCTCAGTGATTTTCCAATATCAAATGCAAAACACAGACAAGTAAAGAAACGAACATATCATATGAAACTAGAATTTAATTTAGTATCAAATAAGACTGAGAAAGCTTTAAATTTATCCAGTATAATGCTATATGTGTTTACTGGATTTAATACAAGTATTAATAACAGTTTTATAGAAGCATTATGGTGTTACTGCTGTATAAAGGAGGATTCTGAATGTGCCCCAATGAAAATGAAATGAGTATGAAATCAGTACACAGATGAGTTCTGTTAATCAATGCCTCAGTGATTATACCACCTATCTGTCCTTATTTTATCCAACACAAATTGAGTCCAATAGCCCTTTACAGTCCAAGAAAGAAGGCAAATGTACATTGAAGAGAAGTAGCTTTTACTTGGCTTAAAGTTAATTACTCATTTCAAGCCGAGGAAATAATGTATGTAGAAACAGATTTACCCATTAATTTAGCCAATGTAGATGTGTCATGTATACATTATAGTGCTCATCTATGCCACACTGAACTGGCCAGGCCAGCCTGAAACATACACTTAAGGATGCCAGGCAAGACTCCTAGGTACCCTAAGATTGATTTTGACAGTAATGGTCCCATAGGTATAATGGAGCCAGGGTGGGGAATTGAGATTCTCCCCAAATACTGGTGTTGGAATTCAGGTGTTGTTGTTGTTGTTGGTTGAAAAATGCTAAACTTTGGGGGGTCCACTATACCTGACTGCAAAAATAAATAAATAAATCCTGAATCTTTTGTGCGCACACCCCTAGAAGGTTCTCTCTTACAATGAGTTGCAGACATGGATCTCATAGAATGAAAAGTCTCAGGAACTACATTATATTTTCATACATTAATGTTTGTTGAATGTGAGTCTTCAAATTGCATTTTGCTTAATTTTTTTCTGCATAGCCAAAGCCTGAAGTTTCAAATGGAGGAACAATATGTGACAGAACCTTCGGAAGTATTTATTGTGGTCTCAATACAGAGCAGAAAAAGAGATCTTAGCAGTGTCTAACTCCAATGTGACCTTAGATAAGTTTTAGACATAAACAGATCTGAAAAGCCAGGAGATTAGTCCAATCCATTATGATGCAATTCACAAGGATCAAAATGTTTCTTTCTCAGCTCATCTCTAGACACCTGTCAATAACATAAAGAATCATTCCCACATTACTCCATTCACTTAAAAGATATCAATACTGTCCATTGGAGAAAATTCTGTAAAATTCAGCACAGTTAACTGCTGAGTTTGTTGTTCTGTCTTCAGATAAAATTGTGCTGAATTTTCCATGAGATATGCCACACTTGAAAACATAGAAGTGAATAACAGAGAATACTAGGATGGGCCTCTCAGTCTTTTGGGAAATCAGACTAGAAAACTTTGATGGTTCTTATCAAGCATCAGTACATAGCAAAAATATTCATTTAGCATACCTCTTAGTCCACTTTTCCTCAGTGATACCCAAACCAGGTTACATATACTTCAAACAGAATTTAAATAAATGTAAATCAACCCAGTAAATATAACAAAAAGGTACACAAAACATCCTGAGCTGGTATCCACCAGATTAGTCCATCAAGGCCACAGGCTGTGAGCCATAGGCCAAGAAGTCTTTGATTCTTACCCCTTGGTTTGTACCCCTGGCCATGGCCAGGATTTAAATACCTGTAGCAAGAGAAGAGAAACATACCTACAGCCTGGATTTTACAGGCTGGCAGCCATCTTCTATCTTTTCATAATCTCTTTACAAGAGAAGTTGTCAGATGCAGTGCACTGGTGCCTTCATTCTAATCCCAGAGAGCAACCACTAGCTTCATGCATGGGCCAGTGCCTTCAAGCCCAACCCCAACGCCCCCCCCCCAAAAAAAAACTTTACCAGATGAAAGCTTTCAGAGCAATGTGAACAATACCTCTAAGTCTGGGGTGGGGCTACTTCTTTTTGTATTCTATTTTCTTGGAGGCAGTATTATAGATTGTTGCCCCTAGTTTCTGTAACATTAAAGAAAATATATATACCTCCATAACAAATGTGAGATATTGGTATCTTTTAAAAATACTTAATTTTTTCACACATATGTTTGTATTGTGTTCTAGTGACCCCTCAGCATCAGTGCCTGCCTATCCTGTGCCTAGAAAAAATTAAGCTTTAAACAGAAATATACCAGAGCTTCTCATTCTCCTCACAGTGAGGTGGCCAATAAGCCAGACAGCTAAAATGAAATGTGTGATTTTAAATTTCCACGTTGCCTGCTCACTTGCCTCATCCCAATGCTTAAGGCCAAATTTAAACATGATACTGACAGGCAAGTATCATTAAACTACATGGTCTGCTTCCTACTAATTAGCTTATTTAAAATCGGTATCGATGTGCACAATGCACATGGGGTACAGATTCTGGCTGATCATATATAATTGTGTACATTTAAATTCTTCTTACCTTGATGGGCATGAACCAGTTTATGAGCTTAAATTAGTGACAAAGTCAACAAACTTTTCCTGAACATTCCAGCTTTCATGGAGGTTCATGTCTCTTTATGTATGGATACGTTTCCAGACAGACGATGTCCCCCTCAATTTAAATGCTTACCCCACTTTGAAGCAACAGGTGGGGAAAACTTGGAAGACATGTAGAGAAGCATCCAGGGGAGGTTCCCTGCAACTTTCATGTCTCTAGCACACTGGGTAAGGGGGTGCTCTACTGGGTCATGAACCTCATGCACCAAATTGGTTCACATAGCTCTTAAAAGTTCATGAGGGTTCACGGTTCACAAACCAGACATGCCATGAACCACGAACCAAACTACATTTTTCCAGTTCATGCCCATGCCCATGCTCATGATATTTACATTTATCCTATCAAGGTACAACTTTATCCTTCCTGTGTAATCCAACTCTTTTCTTTTTTTCACTGTCAATTTACAGTTAACTTATGGCACCCAACAGGGTTTTCAGGGCAAGAGAAATTCAGAGGTAGTTTGTTATTGCCTCTCTCTGTGTAGCAGCCCTGGTATTTCTTGGTGGTCTCTATTCAAATACTACCCGGGATTGACCCTCTTTAGCTTCTAAGGAGATTGGGCTAGCCTGGACTATCCAGGTCAAAGTACAATCTAACTATACCCTATCCCACATGACAGATATAGGTGCTGCTATTGTTCAGCAAAACTTGGAACAGTAGACTGCCCCTGGTTCTAGTTTGCTACAGTGGAATGAATGATTTGTAAATCTAAATAAATAAATAACTTTCTTTTATCAAATCAAAACATTGATTAGAAGGGTGGCAGTTCTGCCAATGAAGACACGACTCACTTCTGGCATTAATATGGCCACAGCCATTTATTATTTATTATTATGCCACCCTAAAAAGGGGTTGGCCCAGCATGGAAGGAGCCTGACCCCTCAGCCATTCAGCTGCTTAACATGAGGATCCTTGGATTTCATGAGGCCCACTCCATCCCAGCCAGGAGAGCAGGTCCTCTGTGACCGGAATCCCCCACCAGGGAAGTGACCATATCGGGGCCCACCAGGCATCCACCTCACATTGGTACCCCTTAGGCTGCTGGGCTGTAAGCCCCTGGCCTCCCAGCCGGATAGGCCGTGCTCGTATGTCTGCCAGTCTCATTAAGGAGACCACCAACCCCCAGGGAGTCCAGTATGTAAACTGGACTCCCTGACAACAGGTTCCTGCCATGCCTAAACTGCAACTGCGACAGTTAAACCATAATCACCAAAAACTGGTAACAAACCTGAAAACCAAAAACTCAGGGTAGGAAGACGGGAAGCTGTTCAGCTGCAGGGTCCAAGAGAGGCAGAGCAGAGCACATGGTGCCTAATATAGGCATCTGCGCCACACCTCTTACGCACGCCACCACGAGGTATGCGTCCTCGCTTCTCTCGCTCATTGTGGGCTTCATGTCTTCCACCTGCATCATCAAAGGTAGCTGTAGTAAATCTTGGCCACTAATTACACAGACCTACTTTTGCTGGAAAACTTTAGAAACTGTGGCCAACTAAGTACTATACTAAGCATGTTGAGGCCCAGAATACAAAAACTGGTAAGGAACAAAATGTTTGTGTAAAAAAGGAGATCCACTGTAGGTACCAGGGTGTAAAAGTTACCTACTCTGTTATCTTGTTTTCACATGAAAACTCGTACAGCTGAACATTCCCAGATAATTTTATTTCAATGTGTTTTATTTTATTTCTATGTGTTTTTTTTTGGGGGGGGGGAGAGAGAGTAAAATCCTAAAGATGTAAAGATCTTCTTACTAGCTGCTTGAGACTCACAGCATTCCTAAATCCAGAGATCCAAGTGGAGATTTTACTGAGTGGAATTGTCACTGAGACTGACTCAACTCAGATTATGTATCCTCCCAGTACACCACATGTGTTTTTTCACTTGGCTAGCTGAGAGTTTAAATTTCTTTTGGAGACCACCAGCTTAGCTGTATCAGTTTAGTGGAAAATAAAAATATTTAACTAATTCATGCCATTTCAAATACTCTGCATGAACAGAGAAAATAGCATAGTTATCGCTCAACAGAGGACAAATCACATTGCAAGTTGCAGTGGACATAAGATAATTAGTGCCAGGTAACATAAAATGTCGGTATACAATCTTACAATACTGTCTCATCTGTCTCATCATGAGTTGGTTCACAATTTATGCATATCGCTTGAATATTCTACTTTCAGATATTGTACATGTGAGTTTTGGCCAGGGAACAATTATCTGTACATAAAGGAGTGAGCAAGATTCTATTCATAGTCTGTCCATGATTCCATAAGTTGATCAGGTATTTTGAACAAAACCTACACAATTAAACTGGCTTTAACCAGCCTGGTGGTATGCTGTGCCAAATGAGAAAAGAGCCCTTTACGACCTTAGCTAGTTCCACAGGATGTACAATGTGGAATTGTTCCACCAGGCCTATGGATGAGACCTGAAGTGACACACATCTGCCAACCTCTCTGTCTGTACCCATGAAACTATACCACCCAGTGAAGATTTTATAATTATAACTCACCCTCTTTCCCATACAATAAACAAGTCCTAATTTTGTATTTTTTAGAATTTAATACGTAATTTTACCTACGTTGTGATCTGCCCTGAGACAGGATGGAATTAAGGTGACCAGATTTTAACATTGGTAAAGCAAGACACCATTGACCGGGGGGGTTCTTGATTAAAATTTTGTTCTATATGGAGCAACAAAAATTTTCATAGAATGCAAAAATAGTATTGTAATATATGTTTTTTAAATTTGAACATAAGTACAATTTGCCAGGTGCCCCCAGATGTCCCTCCAAAAGTGGGACAATCTGGTCACCTTAGATGGAATAGAAGTTCAAATATAAATTAATGTCAAAAGTTTGGCGTAACATATTGGAATTCAGTCTGTGGCTTTAGATCTGTTATTGATATCCACATACACAATTGCACTAAAGTTCCATATTTTTATGTTGTCTGATTTTCTTTAATGAAAGGAACTTAGTTGAGGTGATTGAGATCAATTCTATTACTGGTCCGTACAAAATCTGACTTTAAATTCATGTTGTGAATCAAACCTAAAAACATCTATCATCAGTGGGGGAAATGCAACTTCATAATTTGTGGAAGAAAGATCCAGATTTTGAATACAAACACTTATTTAACTTGCTCTTTATAGGTGTTTCACTATGATTAATACATCATTTAAGATGTTGTAAAGGAATATGTATAAAACCAGTTTAAATATACAATTGCATTGATGGGTTCCGCTTGGTTGGTAACACCAAGTGGCAGAATGAGAACACTTTTTAAAGATATGATTAAATATAAATTTTATAAAAGGAGTGGTAAAACATTATAGCTTAAGGCTCTTTAAAATCCATGCACTCTGAGTGTTCCAAAACTACACCACCAACTTTAAAAAAAATTAGAGCTGACAAAATTATTATATACTACCATTTAAGTAAGTCACTTAGTAAAGACATTTTAATTTTTTAATGAAACATTTAAATGTATCTCCCGCAGGACCCTACTGAATGTATTACTATACATGGCCTAAGCACTGGTCACCAACTTCAATGTTGCAGGCAGCTCCCTCAGTAACACAAGGAATGACAGCCTCAAGGCATGACTTCTGAGTCAAGTTATGCCATAGGTTCTGCCAAGGACTTAAACTTATAAGATTCCAACCTGAGGCAGTAAAGGCTTGCCACCTAATGTAATAAGGTCTTCCAGTGCCAATGCAGGGGGAAACACCCAGGGCACCCCCCCAGGGCACTCAATTCAAAAGGGAACACCCAATTCCTCTTTCTTCTTAAAGTTAATCAATTTTTCATTTACTGTCAAGTGTATTTGTTATGTCTGTGGGCATTTGACCACTGATGCAAATGAGGGCTTCTGCCAGCCAAGGAACTAACCAATCAAAGGAACCTGTTAGGGTCCAACCAGATTGCTGTGCTTAGGGCCAATCAAATTGCTCTGTTTAGGGCCAATCCTGATGGCCTCACCCAAGTTTTTATAGGATCTTCCTTTTGGTGGCATTACAATGGGTCATTTGGCTCCTCTCAGCATTAAAAGTTTGCCTTTTCTTTGACTGCTGACATTGCCATTATCCTCCACTCTCTCTGAGTGAGACGGATTCTCCAACTGATTCTGTCACTATGTCTGTGGGAGGGTTAATATGAGTTTGAACCCCATCAATTGGAATTGGAACTTGATTGGCAGCAAGTGGCCTTTTAGGTGACATTACTCTTCCAGCAGAATCATATAGCTTGAATCATCCTGCTTTTAAACTATTTCATTCAACCGTTATATTGTTTTAATTTTGAACTAACTATTTTGTATTGGTGTATTGTTTCCTTGCTTTGGAGGTCATAAGTCAAAAATGTTTGGATGAATTGAGGGAACAAATAAATTGTTCTAATCAGATTCCATCTGATACAATTCTATTTAGACATTTGATAAATTTACAGCAGACTACTGAAATTTCATCTTCATGTGCATGTGTAAAATGTAGGGTTGGGCGCTTCAGTGCCTGAAGCGGCCGGTCTCTCCCAGTGCAGCAAGCGCCGCGCCGTGGGGAAGCTAAAACGCCCAACCCTAGTAAAATGTTTTTATGGCACCTTCACCATTCAAAAAATTCATGAACAAAACATCTATTGTATAAATTGTATAAACATTGTATAAATACATTATTCAAATTGCCATGAATGGACAGTATAGCCCTCCTACATACCACCTCAGAATATCATCTCACAGAAGATTGTGCTTGGAAGGTGTTCAACTTAATCAAAATGGAGGCAGGGCAGGAAAACATAATGGGAAAATAGATGGTCTCAGCTTGGAAACACCCTCCCCCCAAATGTTCTGAGCAAAAGGCAAAACACTCCTAAATGTGGATATCCAAATGTGTTGGGAATACCCATCTATAATCAGAACAAACCTTCACTGAGGCTGATTCTGCATGGTTGGAAAAGGCTGGGGTGGTATCAGTATGGACCTGGGGCTAATCCCTAAGTCCATATGATGTTGCCATCAGGCTGCCACCCACCCAGGCCTGGTGTAAATCAGGCTCTCAGAAGCCCCACGCTAAGGGAATGTGGATACTTCCACATTTCCTTTTGGGGCTGAGTGAGTCAATGAGGCCTATCCGATGGCATTCCTGTGGACAGGAAGAGCCAGGCCTTCCTGACTCCTTCCCTTGACAGCTTCACAGCACTTCATGGTGCAATGGGGCAGTCCAGGGCTTTTTTTTTCTTTTCTTTTTTTTTGCAGGAAGATGGGATTGCTTTCCCATGTAATCCCACCTTCCTGCAAAATAACACACACAACCCCGCTGCTGCCCCCAGCATGGTAGAACCTTTCTGCCATGACTAAATCCCCTAGAGGGACACATTTTGGTGCTGGAGCAGAACTGGCACTGAAATGTGTCCCCTCTGTGGACATAGAAAGCTGCAGAGCATGCAGCTCCACAGCAATGTACTTGCGGCAGCCTGGAGTTGTACCACTGGTGCAAAATTGGCTTGAATAAATAATGTGTTGACAAGCTGTAATATAACAAACAAGAGTGTTTAAAGTAGAAGTAACATTAGTCATTGGTCACATGGAGTCATATTCCAAACCACCGTCTAGGTAAAATTTTACACATCTGTTTATTGTTTATGGTTGTTTTTGCTTGCATATATTTAGGACTATGGACATCTTGAATTGCACTTGTACCATTCTGCTATTTTTAATCTATATTTCATTGTCACACAAATAAAAGGAAAGTGCCAAACATTAGGAATAGGAACATATCCCTTGTAAGTCCTCCACTCAGCTGGACCAAATATTAAGATGGGACAGAGTCATTTACACAGTCGAAGCTAATGATTTCTGCATTTTGCTGCTGGTAAAGAATTGAAGGGTGGCTGATTTGACTCTTCCCTTCAGTTTTCTATCAATAAATGGGAGACAAGGCAGATTCAAAAGTTCATCAGGGAGAGTCATGTTTTTATAATTGCATTTTGCCCTCAGGCATTTGAAATCCGGGGGGTTATGAGTGCTTGTGTTATAAATGGATTAGAATAAGAGGTCCATTCAAAACCCTGAGATGCAAATTAATTTGTTTGAGGTCCCACAAAGATTTTTTCTTGCCATTTTATAATATTGTAGCTTAGTCAAATAGATCCAGGTGAAAGGTTTACACAATCTTCTCCCAAAATATTACAATTAGCTCTTGCTTAGTATCACATGGACACAGTGGAACTATTTATAAAGGAAACATCAAAACTCTCCATGCTAAATTCTTTCCTTGGTAAATTTAGTTGTTAAGTTTCTACAATGTTTTTAAAAGATGCTAATCTTTGGAGATGCAAGAACACATACTGCCAAAAAATAAAATATGAATACTAGCCAATGTTTTCTAGGAACAGTAGTGTGAATGTCAAATTACACTAATAAAAGCTGAAATGCAAAAAAGGTGCTAAAGTTTTGTAAAAAAGATGTTTCCCATCCACTGATGCCTGTAATGGAAAATACAACAGTGTTAACTATTAGATTAAAATCAATCTGTGGTACAGAGAAAGCCCAGATAAATCTGTAATACCATTACAATTTTATAGCAAAAAGTTGAATGGCAAAGATTGGGAAAATGCACAGATATGTTCATTTCCTAAATATCACAACAGGAGATGCTGCTTGGAGAGGCATGTTTTAGACCACAAGCAAAGGTTTGACTCATGAAAATTTATTCCACAATAAATTAATTAGTGTTCAAGGTGGCACTGGACCCTTAGGTATGTTGGCTGCAGATGGACATGGAATAGATATTGGGTGTACATGTCAAAGGCACATTTACTGTCAACATATTACTGATAACATTGCTATTATTTGCCATTGCTCCTTCAAAAGGAAGCTTAATTCTGGGAGTTTGGTATTGCCCGCCAGATCAAAGGTAGATTTAAAAACAGCAGAAGAATTAAGGAAAACAGCTAGATGAAATAACTGTATCAGAATTGCTGATTTCAACTACCCACACATTGTTGGGTCAATATGTGTTCAAGTCAGGAGAAAGAGATTTGGCTTCTAGATACTCTCAGTGACCGTATCATGGAGCAGAACCTATAATGGAGGAGGCGATCTTGGTGATCCTGTGTAATGCTCAAGACCTGGTGAGAGATATAAATGTGATAGCACCACTTGGAAAGAGTGACCATAATGTATTAAGCATTTATGTAGATATGGAGTTGCCCCCAAAGACCAGCACAACCACATTTAACTTTAGAATTGGCAACTTCTCTCAAATGAGAGGGCTTGTAAGAAGAAGCTGAAAGGAAATGTAAAGAGGGTCAAATCCCTGTGGGAAGTTGGGAGGCTATTTAAAACTTCAATACTGGAAGCTCAGATAAAATGTATACTGCATGTTAGGAAAGGTACAAATAGGTATAAAAAAAGGCCTGCATGATTAATGAACAAAATAATGGAAGCAATGAAAAGTAAGAAAGAAGCCTAGTCCAAGAGAGGTAAAGAAAAGGGAACAAGTCAGTGATCAGACAGGCAAAAAGGATTATGAGAAACAAACTGCAAAAACCAAACCAACAATAAAATGTCTTCAAATATATTAGAAGCAGAAAACCAGCCAGGGAGGGAGTTCTGGTCCTTGGATGTCCAAGGTGTAAAAGGGTTACTAAAAATGATAGGGAAATGCTAGAGAAGCTGAATGCAATGATTGCCTTTGAAAGAACTCAGATAAGATTTTTGTAGATCTCATAACAAAAATATGGAATCTAGCAATATAATCTGCCTCCAGTTCCCATGACTGGAATGTAATTGCCATCAATAGAAGATCTGAGAAATTACAGGCCAGTCAGTCTAACAATGAGTTGGTTAAATTGGTGGAATCTATTATTAAAGACAGAATTAGTAAGCACATTGATAAACAAAAGCTATTAAGGAAAAATCAGTATGGATCCTGCGTTGAGCCGGGGGTTGGACTAGATGGCCTGTATGGCCCCTTCCAACTCTATGATTCTATAAGGGAAGCTCTTGACCATTTCTGCATGGAGGGATAAAACGCAAGTGGGTTCTTGCTTGCAAAAGCAGGATGGTAAACCTTATGTTTGCAGCCCTTCTCATAGGGCACCCCTCCTGCATTTTCCCTCTGCCCCATTGTGGCTTCTTGCCTCCTGACAAGGCTGCAAGGGAAAGCAACACAGACATCTCACTCTGCTCCTTGGCTTGTCAATCACACAAGCTACCAATCACAGCACAGCAGTTCTCTCTTGACTGAAAATTTCTCCCCCCCCTCCCACAGCCACCTTTTTACAAAAGGCACTCCCGTGTAGCTATGCGGTAATGCCACAACACAGATGCATTTTTAATAAAAATCAACATTGTCGGTTGCTATGGAGAAATAACAGAAGGATACAGCATCCCCCCCCTTTGGAATCCATGTTGTTTTGCAGTTTCTTTCTGTCCGGGTGGGTTTCTGAGATGCTGAACATGGACCCTGGAGCCCAAAAATACATTTTGTGCTAATGGTTGGCTTTGAAACAAGGTGCTCCGACCCCTGTATGATCGGGGAGAAGGATGCTTGATTACCCCGCCCCCCCCCCCAATCTCACTAACCTTTTAGAGTTTTTTAATAAGTGAGCAAACATGTAGACAATGGTGACCCAGCAGACTTCCATAAATAGTTTGGTTGAATTCCTCATGAAAGGCTCCTAAGTAAACTCAGCAGTCATGGGATAAGAGGACCTCTTGTGAATTAAAAACTGGTTAATTAACAGGAAATAGAGAGTGAGTACAAATGGGCAGTTTTCACAGTGGAAGGTGGTAAGCAATGAGGTACCATAAGCTTGGAACTAGGACCAGTGTTTTTAAACTTGTTCATTAATGATTCAAAGTTGGGAGTAAGCAGGGAACTGGCTAAGTCTGCAGATGACACTAAATTGCTCAGGGTGTTAGAACTAGGGAAGTCTGTGAAGAGCTTCAGTGGGAACTATTGAGGCCGGACAAATGGATATCAATTGGAAAGATGGTATGGGGATCTGGCACCCATCAGAACCAGGCCACAACAATGTTCACACCATAGGGAAGGCTATGGGAGTTTGTGTTGAGTGGCTGTTGGGCATTGCATCATCACATGTGGCCTCCATGCCCACCGTCCAGTGTACTAGGGGTCAGTCTTCCTGTGGCCAACATGTTCATAACCAAGTCATCCTCCTGTCACTGGGACAGGTTTCAGAAGCACAGGCTGGTTGGGATGTGCAGCTCTGCCCTCCTGCAGGAGCTTGACAGGCCCCAGTGGTACCCCCATTAAGTATGGTGCCCAGGGCAATTATTAAGGTAATTATTAATGGAATTGAACACTTTCCCTATGAAGAAAAATGTTAAGGCTCTTTAGCTTGGAGAAATGATGACAGAGAGAGGTTTACAAAATTATACATGGGATAGAGAAGGTAGAGAACAAAGTACTTTTCACCCTTTCTTACAATACAAGGGCTCATAGGCATAATGAAATTAATGAGCTGTAGGGTTAGAACAGTTAAAAGGAAGTACTTCTTCAACCAAAAAATAATTGATACGTGGAATTCACTGTCACAGAAATTGGTGGTTGCTAAAAGCATAAGACATCTTCAAGAAGGGACTGGATAAACATCTGGATCAGAGGTCCATCCGTTAGCCACAAAGAATAAATGGAACACTGTGTCTGGGGTGGTGATGCTATGTATTCTTGGTGCTTGGGAGCAACAGCAGCAAAGCTTCTGGAGTTCTGGCCTCGCTGGCAGACCTCCTGGTGACACTTTGGTTTTGGCTACTGTGTGATACAGAGTATTGGACTGGGTGGGGCATTGGCCTGATCCAACATAACTTCTCTTAATGAAATCTAAAATGAACTGTCTAGGGGACACATCATAATTATGTGTAGTAATTTCTATCAATTTCTGTGAACATATTCATGATTTGGTTGGATCCAGACTATGTTTTTGACTAATGGAATGTGTGGGGGTAATTTACATTGGTTCTCCCTTTCTGTTGAAGATCCCCAGTTTGCTTCCCATGCTGTTCCAGAGGGTCTCCCAATCCCCAGTTGGATCCAGCTGGATGGGGAAGGCAGGAACACTCTTTTAAAGAATTCTTTACATATTTGTTATATACAGATAAAGACACTCTAGAGAATTAAGGCATCAATTGTTCCTTCAGTGCAAAATAAATGAGGTTGTGAGCAAAGTAAACTTGGTGCATTCTTTTAACTACCACTATATATTTGCTTCTATGATTTAGGACATCTACAGAGTTTGTGTTTTTTCTGACAAGAAAACAAAGGAAATATCTTACTTCAAGTTCCATGGACTGAGATACTGAAATCTATTAGTGAAGAGAAATTAGAAATTTGAGAAATTTCACACATTTGCAGTGGTTACTTGGGAATATCAGATATACGAACATTCCCTGTGTCAATACAAAAGATGGCTGCCTTGACAATACTTACAAGCAGACATTTTATCTCAAAGCACCACAAAACAAGAGTCATCCATCTTGTTTTTTAAACAGCAGTCTAATGTGCAGATGGACATAACACAAAAGATTATTTCCTCTGGGTTCTGTAATATATAATTATGAAACTGTAGCAACTTCTAAAAGAGAACTGGTTAACACGTGATTCTGATGGTTTGAAATCACACACAATACTGCCATTTAATATTGCTAAATCTAAACTGAGCCATAACAGCAAATGTAAAATAGTGAAATGATTCACCTGGGGTTCTTTTTATTTGCGTTCAACTGAAGAAGCAGTAAAGATTTGTCAGAGTTATGTTCGTAAATGGGATCATGCAATATCAGAATGTAATTGTGTTTCCTTAAAAAGATGCAATGACTACATGTTCACATGACTGTTGAATCTACGGCTTCATGCCAATAGTTAATTCATACAAAGAATAATAAAAAGCAGAAAAACTGGGACATTTGAACAAAGAAGTAAATATCGTAAAGCATTCCAAAAGTCATTGGAATGATTTTTGCTTTCCTTTAAAATGTATTGGTTAAAAAGATGAGACTTTCTATGAGAAACAGTGTTTGGGGTTATGTTTTATAAAGATACATGTGTAGAAATATTCCTATAATACAGGAATAAGGGCTACTCAGAATGCTACTGGGAGTTACTCAGTGGAGTTTACTCAACAGAACTGCACTGTAAGTTTTGTAATAGACACAAACCCTGATCAATTATATAGAGCCTATTTGCCATTTTTAAAATGCTAAATTTCCAAAGACAAACCTGAAAATGAAGGGCAGCGTTTGTATACACACACACTTTGTATACTTAGTACTGGCATTCCTCAGTTCATTGACCTTGTCTGAAATAAGCTTAACATTTTCATTGGCAATATCAAGAACAGGTATTTGAAAAGAAAGTTCATAACAAAAGACCTGCTGTATGTTTTTCAAAATCCTAGATGTACTTAAGTCACACTAAAATTACTCTTGTGTTCTAAAGTGATCTCTGTTTTGATCTGATGGTATGTGGATTTACTTTAATTTATTTACATGGTGCTTAGGTGAGCAACAAAAGCTATGCTCTATCAGAGAGCCTTATCACTTAAATAGAAATATTACATTAATGAGACTACAGTTGAAACCCAATTATCCAGATGTTACAAGACATATACCATCTGATTACAGCAGATGGCTATCAAAATATAGGGGTATAGTTATCAAGGGGAATGGGATAGACTCTTCTGTCTTTGCTTTTAACCAAGGGCTCCTTCAAACATTTCATTTTCTAAATGATCATGTCTTAAAAATGAATAGTGCAAGAGAGAAAAAAAAAGATCAGAAATACCTTTTCAGTTTCTGAACACACCAAGACACCTGGTATTCCAGTAGATACAAACAGGAGCCAGCTTGGTGTACTGGTTAGGAGCGCTGAATTCTAATCTGGTGAGCTACTGGTGAGCTGGGTTTGATTCCCCGCTTCCCCATAAGCAGCCAGCTGGGTGATCTTGGGCTCACGACAGCATTGATAAAGCTGTTCTGAATGAGCAGTAATATCAGGGCTTTCTCAGTTTCACCTACTGGGGAACGGGAAGGCAATTGTAAGCTGCTCTGAGACTCCTTCAGGTAGAGAAAAGTGGGATATAAGAACCAACTCTTCTTCTACAGTTCCATATCCCTCTGTAGCCTCTTTTGTGAAATCTTTAAAACTAGAAATATAGCCTATTGCAGTCCGAAATGCAATGGGTGCTAGCAGCCCCCAGGAGTGAGAGGGGTATGGAGGGAGGGAGTACCTGAAGTCCTTGCTGGAGTCCTAGTCTTTCGGCGGCAGCGAGCAGCTGGCGAGCGGCTGCAGTCCTCGCTGGAGTCGCCTGGCCCGGCAGAAGGCGGGAGAAGATCGGAGGTGGGCGGGATGGGCTTCTGCCGAGCCGCGGCGGGGGAGCGCCCAGCTCGGCAGAAGCCCATCCCCCCCACCTCTGACGTTCTCCCAGCTTCTGCCGGGCCGGCCGACTCCAGCGAGGACTGCAGCCGCTCGCCAGCTGCTCGCCGCCACCCGAGGCCGATCCGCCAGCCGGGAGAAGGCAGCCAGGCCCACCCGTCCCCCGAGGCTCTCTCAAGGCTTCTCCCGGCCAGCGGAGCGGCCTCGCCACGTCGTAGAGAAGGTGGTGCGGAAGAAGGTGGTGCGGCCCACCTTCTCCCGCGGCCCACCACTCACCCTGTGGCTGTCTGTGCGGGTGAAGCAGGCAACGGAGAGCCGCGCTTTGCGCGGCTCCCCATTGGCTGCTTGGGGCGGGATGGACACTTGGAGGGGCCAATCAGGAGCCGCTTCGCGGCTCCTGATTGGCCCCTCCGAGTTTTTATCCCAGACAGGGGCCGCCCTAACTCCTCCCACAGTGCCCTTACTGCTTTATTCAGTTTAAAGATGTTTAAAGATGTGGTGAGGCAATTAGAAGCTGAACCTAGGATTCTTTACTTCTGCTGTGACTTGCTATCCAAAGCAGCAACCCAGACCAGTGAATACCAGCAACCATAAATTCAAATGGGTACCCATGTTGGTCTGGAGTAGCACAACAAAATCAGAGTCCAGTAGCACCTTTAAGACCAACAAAGATTTATTCAGGGCGTGAGCTTTCGAGTGCAAGTACTCTTCCTCAGACTATGAACTACCATCATGACAGTGGGAATATAAAGCAAAAGTTAATCCTGTTAAATTAGTAAACTGTGTCACAACACCCAAATACAGCCATATGATACTTCTTCGCTAAAACAGCCTATCAGTCCCCTCAAATTCAGTTGCTGTTCACAAAAACATAGGAGAAATAAAACTGTCTATGTTAGGGATTAACTGCTTTCACTTTACCATTTGTTGCTGGCCCCATTTGTCTCCACCCAAGTGTGAAACATTTCTGCAAGTGAAAAAGCTGTGCTGGAAACTATCTTATCCTGAGACCAGAGAGTTAAATTCAAAATGACATTACATATTACTAACCTTACAGTCACATTGTCCCAAATAAAATAAATTGTGAAGAATGTGGATGTATGAGTTGAACAAGGTTAGCATGCATAGTGAGATAAAAAAATCTATGTCCTTGTTGAGTCCAGGGTATGTCATTGTTTTGAGTGTTGTAATAACTTGCATTTCTGAAATCTCCTTTTCTAGTCTGTTCTTGAAGTTCCTTTGCAATAAAACAGCTACTTTAAGCCCCCTTATTGAATGTCCTGGAAAGTTGAAGTGTTCCCCTACAGGTTTTTCAGTTCTGTGGTTTCTGATGTCAGACCTGTGTCCATTAATCCTTTGGCAGAGGGTTTGACCTGTTTGCCCTATGTAGAGAACAGAGGGGCATTGTTGGCATTTGATGGCATATACAATGTTGTAAGATGACCTAGTGGATAAGCCTTTGATGGTGTGTAGGTGATGTTGTTAGGTCCAGTAATTGTGGTATTGGAGTATATGTGGCAACCAATAGATACACCTTTGCTGTTCTACTGGTTTGTTCTGTGATTATTCCTAAACTCTTTACTGTGGTACACTAGTGAATTATGAGGATACAACTAAATAAATGCATGTATGAGCCCACAATATACTTTTTTATTCAGGATATTTATATACTTTGTTGACTTTCTCTCAGTCTCCTCAGGATATAAGGTAACAATAATGTAGAAACAATACAAAATGATTTAAAACAACTATTAATGGCAAATTAAAAATGCTCCCACCAGCAGTGAGGCATTCCTCCTTTGCCCAGACTCAAATCTGCCTTAAAGGCTTTCAGGAACAGCTCCATTTTGCATCCTCAAGATTAAGAACCCTCTTACATCTTCCAGAAAGATGTGTCAGCTACTGAAAAAGTCTGGGCCATGGCAGAACATGCTTTAAAGAATGGAACAACTGAGAATAGACCTTGGTGAGATTAGTGGAGCTGTCACGTGAACACACAGAGGGGTGGCCCTTCAGTTAAGTGGGTCTTAGTTCAAGAAGGGCTTTAAAGATACACAACAAGGCATGCTCCTGCATTTCCTTCCACTTGCATCTTCCAAATGAGCAGCCCCAGATGGTTGAGAAAGACTACTTGAGAGCTGAAATATTCATAATTCTGGTTGGTTCATTATTTATTTATTTATTTATTAGATTTCTATGACCACCCCTCTCGGGGTGGTTTACAACAAATTATGGCATGGTACAGTGTCCTTATGAAAGATGCATAGTGTATTTCAAAGCAGGTCAAAATAGGTCTCAGAATATAAGAGTGTTGAAAAAAGCAGTGTTTGATGTACAAAGAAGAAGAGAATATGGTGAAGGGGGCAGCAGGAGGACAATTAGGATAGTGAGGATAGCACCTTCTCACTCCTGTTAAGTGTCATTTTTGGCTGTCTTCAGACTGCTACTTTTAGGGGAATTTACTCTTTCTTCTTGGGACTGCCACATTCAAGCTTCTCCTCTCTTCAGCTAGAGATATAGTTGTAAATCTATATATCTCCTCTTTCCTATTGATTGTTATTTCCAAAATAAACTTTTATTTGTTCTTTAATCAGGTTTTGTACTACTGCTGTGTTAATTACTCTGCCAACAAAAAGAGCTCTGGTTATTCTATGATCCATGCACAGAACTTCCAATTCAATGATGTCACAAAGTACCAGCATAACAAAACTCACTCTACTAGATTATGTTCCAAATGAGAGTCCCACAGCAGGTAAGTAATCAAACCCTATGCATGTCTATTCAGAAATAAATGCCACTGAGTTTAAAGCTTGGGACTTAAAGCTTTGAAATAATTTGAAAACCAATAACTGCTGTGTTGTTGCTTTTTTTCCTTATAGTTACCTAAAAACAACACATTTGTTCAAACAAAACAAAAATAAGTCCTCTTTTAAGCTACTCTCTTGGCTTTGACAGGAAGCTTGCATTTTAAGCCAAGATTCCAGATTGTTTTTGTGAAAACACTTCTGCTTGTCTGAAAGTGTATATATAATAGATATGTGATAGCAGCAATGTGATGCTGAAGTAACCTCATGAGAAATGGATGCCTCTCAGGGGACTCAATCCTATTGTGGGTACTGTACACCGGTAAGGGAAAATCGGTATTTTAACAATATGGAGAATGCCTTCACAAAAATACCAGGCCTTGTTTATAATTCAGGCACCGTGTATATGTGTGTGGTATTTTTTTCTTTAAAAAAATGGTTTACTTTTGGAGGAAATGGAAGTAACAGTTTTAAAGGGTTTTTTTCCCCTCCTGCCCTCATACAGAACCTCAAGTTACAGTCGTAACTTTGCACTACCCTCATTCCAGTAAAATGTGGTGGGGAGTTTAAGGGGATTTCCACAACCCATTAAATGTAGTGTAATGTTTGCCAAAAGAAGTCACTATATTCCAGTCCCTCCATATGATGTCGCCAACATCCAGAGTCTGGCCAGTAACCGACTGGCTACATCCTCCATTTTAAAGCTCTAGTTGGGGAATCGCATAAAGTGGATTTCCCCAACCTATTTAGCGCTAGCTAAGGGAGAGCAACCATCAGGCAACCAGCAGAGGGAAGGTATGGAGGCTCAAACATGCTAAAGGCACCTGCCTCATCCCACCCTCATACCCACCTCCCTCTCTCTTGTTGCTGGGGATGGGAATGTCGTTTTAAAAATGGCTAACATCCTGGTGCAACGAATAGGCAGACAAGCATGCAGGTGATGCCAGAAATTATTTTTTCCCCAAAGTTGTAACACAAAGCATGCCTCTCTCTCCCAAATCAGTAATGAGATAAATTTTTTAAAGTATCAAGAGTCGTGATTCCACTGCTCCAGGATAATATTAGAAATTGCTAGAAATTGTGTTTTTCTGCAGAGATGATGTAGCCTGGAGCAGTGGTGGGCAAAATAAGCTGCCATAAGGAGGCCTGGCAGCTCTTATGCTAACCTATAAAACAAAAGCTAGATTCAGGTGGGTAGCCATGTTGGTCTGAAGCAACAGTACAAAGTTTGAGTACAGTGGCACCTTTCAGACCAACAAAGTTTTATTGTGGGTATATGTTTGTGTGCATGCTGAAATGCAAAAAAGGTGCTATCATCAGATAATGTGCATGTACTATACTCAAAATTAAACTTTGTTTTGTCTTAAGGATGCCACTGAACTCAAACTATAAACCGAAGCTTCTTTGGAAAGTAGATAACTCAGCATGGAGTGGTCTCTGATCCCTTATGATGCAAGAGCTCAAGGTTCAAGGGAAGCCTGGTTCATCTGTTAAGTCTAAAACCACCCCTCACTAAGAAGCACTTAGAAGACTCTTCCATGTAGTTTACTGGGTGACCATGGAATGGTCACCGTTTCCCAGCCTGATCTATCTAACAGGGTGTTGTGTGTGACATGTATGCTATCCTGAATTCCTTGATCTGAGAACAGGACCAAAAAATGTATAGGTCAGGCTTTCTCATCAGAGGTTTTGTTAAATCCTGGGGTTGACTTGCAGGAGGGCATTTTGGGCTCGAATAAGACACGACACACCAATGTTGGGATAAACAAGGCCACAGCTTTTATTACCTCCCCACGGGAGGGTTGGCGCAGCATGGGAGAGGGAGCCTGACCTAGCAGTCAGCAGACTGCACCACAACGCGCAGAGTCCAGAGGCGCCCTGGGGACCCGCACCGTTCCCAGCCGGGAGAGCAGATCCCCTTGCCTACTGAAGTCCGCCCTACGGGAAGTGACCTATACGGGGGAGCCAATGGGCGTCAACCTCATTTGGCTGTCCCCAGGCCGCCTGGCTAAACGAGCCCCTGGCCTCCCAGCCGGGTAAGCCGCGCTCGTTTACATGCCACCTCTTACGGAGGTCCCGAACCCCAGGGAGTCTGATCGCACACCGGACTCCCTGCCAACAGGCTCCATCCCATGCGAACCCGCAACTGTGACGAAATATTAACAGAGAACATCCACCTCAAATATTGACATAGGGTGGGAGGGTGGGAAGCTGCTCCGAGGCGTCCTGGAGAAGAGGCCGGGACTCGCACACGTGGCACCTTTATAGGCACCATGGTCCCGCCTCTCCGTTTTACGTGCTGCGCGCTCCAAGCACGCAGCATGCCAGGACTGCTGGGGAAGTCGTGTCCGCCTCCAGCCAGCCCTCCGCAGCGTCAACCAGCGGCTGCGGTGAGTCTTTACCGCCCTTTTCTTGAAGGTCCCATAATGATTTTGCTGATTGGGTAGAAGTTAATTACTTTTTAATATATTTTTTATTTTTAAAAAATCATTGGTTGATATGACCATGTATGATTATGTCTACTCCCCAGATGTCCAATGATGGTCCTGAAGGGGGTGGAAAGGGGAGGGGCCCCAGTCATAAAAATCCTTGCTGGCCGAGTCCTGTCATCCATGGTAGTGATTGGAATCCAGAGAGGTAAGTACTCCCATTTTATCTGCATTGGCAGGGTGGCAGGGTGGCAGTGGATACCTGCCTCAACACTGTTCTTGGCCAAGTGGAGTAGGCCGCTGGGCCATTTCTGGCATGGGGGGGGGCAGTGATGGAGGATGAGGTGACATTTGGTAGGAGTGTCTGTGTGATGTCGCCTCTGGTGACGTGCAAATTCCAGGGACATGACCAGGAGATGTGGCCTTGCTAACATCTCTTCTGGGGTTTCTCAAAGTCTGAAGAATGTTTCAGGGGGTTAATGGTAAAAAGGCTGAGAAAGGCTGAAAAAGATGGTACTAAATTTAACTTTCTTGGCCTCAAGTGGCTGACAACAAAGCACTGATATATAATGACACTAAAGAATGGTGGAAACTGGAAGGAGCCTCAGCTCAACTCTGGTGGGGGCCAGAATGGAGAAAGCTCTGGCCCTGGTTGAGGTCAAGCAGGCTTCCTTGAGGCCAGGGACCACCAGGAGGTTGGAGGTTGTAGAGAGCAAGGCTCTTTGAGGGGTGTAGGCAGAGAGGCGATCCCTCAGGTATACTGGGCCCATACTGGGTATGGCCTTAAAGGTGATAACCAAAACCTTAAGCCTGACTAAAGACATGCAGGTCTTGGCTGCCAGTTTTGAGGGAGAGAAAAGTGAATATAATTGAATGCTGTTGAACAAAGAAACATGTGTTTGGCACCCAGAATCTTGCTCAGAATACAATACACTTCCCAAAAGTATCCAAATTGTGTGTACATTTTTCCCTCAGCCATGTAAAGGAAAGTATGTTTGCCTACATAATCCCCAAAGAGAAGCTGTCAAATGTGGTCTAATCTTTTTGGTGGTTTCCAACCCTTATTCAATAATTTTCATATTCCTTCAAACCAATAATGTAACCATGTTAACTTTGAGCTACATTTGCAATAAATATTCAGGCTTTTTTTTTCCCTGTGTGAACTCTGGCACTAGAACAGAAATTCCATTTGAAAAAAAAATCTCTGTAATGCAGAGGAGAAAAAAAAATGTGTTAAATACTTTCCTCGACAAAGATGCAAGTTTCTCATTTATATTCGTCCAAGGTTGGGATTTGGTAAATGCAGACCCTTTCCACAAAGTGAATATTATAGTGAGGCCGTAACATTTTACTAACATGAATTCATAAGGTGACCCTGGAGATTAACAATAAAACACAACTCTATAATGGATAGAAAAGACCATGTTTCTGTGTTGTCTCCCCAAATAGGGCTCAATTTGTTGAATCCTTATAAGAGCAGATTTGCCTGTAATGTCTCTATAGTGCCTATTAAAGATAAAATACAATTAGGATCAGCTACAGTCACGAAACGTTCTTGCATGCTGAAGTCGGTGCGGCTAATCAGATTTTGTGTACTGTTTCTCACAGGCATAAGCTTGCCCGTCCTCTCCCCCTTCTCCTATCTATAAAAAGTGAGCAGATTAAACAAATTATGAACTATGCTGGGCTTGAATACTTTGTGAAATGGCAGAACCAGCTTTAAGAAAGCTTTTAATGTTCCATTTCCCAGAGGTGAAATGCCAGGCCCCATTCTCCTCTCTTTCAGTTGCCCTTGCCACTTCAAAATGTGTCTGGAAACAGCTCTGCAGATGGTCTACTATGTTTTAGAGGAAATATTACTTAAACATTGGAAAGGATCACATTTCTTCTTTTAGGAAATACAAATCTGGAGTTCATTTTCTCCTTGAAACCATGGGAAAAATGTTACCCTTTCATATGTCACAAAGGAAGTGTTTTGTGTGTGTGTGTGGGGGGGGGGGTTAAGCACTTGTGTTACAAAATACACTAGAGGACTTGGAAATTTCCCCCTATTTCAATATAAAATAATAGGAAATCAAAACAATCTTCTGAAAGGCTTCCCCCCTCTCTAAATGTGAAAAGCTTAAAAAGAACTGCTGTATAGGATCTGTGCAAATAGAAGAGAGTAATAAGCATACATTTCAACTGGCTTGCTCATTACTTAACATTTCAAGCATTTCCTCCATTATGGCCTTGATTCTGATGTTTTACAAACCTTCCTTAGACTGCTGCTGGGGGTGGGGAAATTCTATTGACAGGTTGAAAATAGTTAGTAAAACACACAATTAAAATAGTAGCAAGTGATGTCAGTTTTACTGGATCTGACATTAATTACCAATTTCCACATTAATGTTTTGTTCTTTAAATCCAAATAGACATATATTCTTTTTCCATGTAAAATAATGTTGTGGTAATTCATCAGTTCCTTTGATTCCCTTGCCTCTAAGTAGCACCTTCACTAAGAAGAAGTGAAATTACCAAAGAAGCCACAGGACATTCTGATACCTAAAGCCAGTTTATGTAATGTGGTATTCACAAGATAACTATTAAAACAGTGGAAGCCACTTTGTACTGGGTTTCTTAAGGGATGTCTGCCCTCAAGAAATAAATGGGATGGAGAAGATAAGTCATTTTGATTGTTCACATGTTAAACCATGTCCTCAATTGGTGCCTGAAGACAGGAGGTTACAACTATTGCTTAGCATAAACGATGTGTCTCACCAATCCGTCGCACCTTGCAAAAGCATTCCCTGTTGCAAAATTCCTCCTAAAATAGAATTGTTGGCAAAATCACCTGTTTCCTTGTTGTGCTATTTATCCTTTCAGATAGCAATAGAAAAGTCTGCTTCCCCTCTCATATATAGGGTGGAGTCTAGTTTTAAAAACTCAGTATATGAACGGAAAGTCTTTGCCCAATACAATGTCCACACTAAAGAGTATTGGAGGCAACTTGGCAAGTACCACAACATCTCACATGCCTCATGCTTTATCCAGCCTTCCAAACATAAGTTTTCCAACTCTGTGTCGGAAATTCTTGGAATCCTGGGTATAGACCCTGGGAAGGTGAAGCTTGGAGATGAGAAGGACCTTGACCATATAATGCCATAGACCACCCTCCAAAATTGCCATTTTCTCTAGGTGATTTATTATTTTATTTCAGAAGCACCCAAAAGCAGGGCCTCTGAAGATGACCTTAATGGGTTCATAAAGGATTGGGCAGTCCTTGAGATATGTTGGTCACAATCCATATATGACTGAAGGTCAAGGCCAGCATCTTGAATTGTGCCTGAAAACAATTTTGAAAGCCAATGTAGAGGAGCTAAGACATTCTGCCCATCAGTAACACCTTCATGAGATAAGTTCAAAACATAGGTTAGAACTGAATGTCATCTACATATTGGTGACAACCCAGGCCAAATCTCCAGCTGTCCTCATCCAGCAGTTTTATGTAGATATTAAAGAGCATAGAAGACCAGATGGAACCAAAGGCCAAGGGACTGAGCAGCATTCTACCAGTACCACCTTCTGAAACCTGCCTTCCAAAATGGTGCTTCCCAATCTCAGTCTCGATCAGAAGGTTACCATGATTATCCCAGTTGCTATAAATCAAAGCAGGTAGTATTCTATCCATGACAAAAGAACCATTGTCAATTTATTCATCCTCAGGTCATTTTCTTCCTGCCCAAACAAAATTCCTGATCAATAGTGTGACTTGCACAATGTGAAGGAGCAATGCACAGGAGGATAAAAGTACAGAAGGTTTATCTTATATTCAGTTGATAACATGGTAGTCATGGAGGACATGAAATCCTGAGTTGCTTAGAATGAATGTTGAAGTCTCCCAGGACAAGCAGGGACTCAATGCCACCACTTAGACCAGCTCTATCTTAGAATCATAGAATCATGGGTCATTTAGTCCAACCCCCCGTACTATGCAGGACACTGACAACCCTATTGCTCAGCCTCTCTGTTAGATGGTTATCCAGCCTCTGTTTAAAAATTTCCAAAGATGGAGAACCCACCACCTCCCAAGGAAGCCTGTTCCACTGAGAAACCACTCTGTCAAGAACTTCTTCCAGATGTTTAGATAGAATTTCTTTTGAATTAATTTTGTCCTATTGGATCTGGTCTGTCCCTCCAGGGCAAGAGAGAACAACTCTGCTCCATCCTCCATATGGCACCCTTTTAAATACTTGAAGATGGGTATCTGCTCAGGTAGAGGAACTGTTAGGCAGCAGTGTGGGCAGACCACTTGCAGAATCCAAGCATTAGGCACACAGCCACAAAACCAACAATGTCCTGGATAAGGCACTATGCAGGGCTGGGGAGATAAAATCCTTATAGATTACAGCAACACTGCCTCTATAACCATCAACTTGAAATTTTATGCCATGCTAGATTTTCAGCTAATGTAGCTCTACCCTTGCAGCAACACACCACAATAGTCAAGTAATGTACCAAATCCCTTGTACAAATTTCAAAGTCACCTGCTGTTGAAAACCAAAGGCCACAAGTCGGTGTACTTCAAATAAGAAGCGCATTTTCAACTGCAAAACCCATTAGAATTTTTTTTGGGGGGGGGGGGGTAGCTGCATCATTTCACTCAGATACATAACTATGCCATTTGCGGCTCATGTCCTCACAAATGCTTCTTCTGAAACCCTAAGTGCTCCTTTACCTGGTCTGGAACTTCAGGTTACTGTGACTGTCTATTAATGACTAAACTATTTTCATTATTGTAGTGAAAATAAATGAGAAAACTAATAGAAGTTAATGTTAGTTCCTATTAATGATATCTATAGCTGACTGTGTATTTAGGAGTGCTCAAACTATGTTCTATCACAGAGGGAATGTTAGAGAGTCAAGAGATCATGAAACTGATTGGGAATCCCTCCAACTGGCCGAATGAAGCACAATGATTCTAGGCTTTGTTTTCCAACAAGTTTTGAACAATGACCAAAGATGGGGAAAGTGGGGGGCGTAGCTCTGATGTGCTAAATATCCATGGGAGGGGACTGGTTCCCTTTGTCCTTCCTGTTATTTCTGCCAATTCATGCTTGTTATAAAATGCCAGGGGTTGGTGCCCATTCTATAACTCTGCTCTTCTTTCTTGGTAACAAACATTTCTCTGTATGCTTGTCTGCCTGAGAATTTCATCCCAGATGTATATAATACTTTGTTACAACTGGGAATATGTTTTAATTTTAATTACTTATTAAGTTGACATTTCTTTTCTATTGCCTTGAAATTCAATGAGAAACTTGAAATCTGACAGAGAGGAAAACAGCATCCAATTTGGTTGGGGAAAATAGCAGTTACAGCCATGTCCCCCACCCACCCACCCACACTGTGAAAGCAATAGAAAATGAAAATGAATGATTGCCATACAGAGTGAACAGAAGTAAATAAAAACTTGGGAAGGAAAAAAATTAAAGCTTTACACTCAACCATTTAAAAATTGCCTATGAGCACTACTTTGGTTGAAGCCAGAGCAGGAAAGGTTGAAGGCCTCTCCTGAAGCAGCACCAGACCACTGGATGTTCCCCTATACCAGGGGTAGTCAAACTGCGGCCCTCCATATGTCCATGGACTACAATTCCCATGAGCCCCTGCTGGTGGGCCGCAGTTTGACTACCCCTGCCCTATACCTGAGGCAGGTAGTTGTCCAGGCTCATTCGGGAGGGGGGGGGGTTGTTATCATTGCTAGCCAGGTTGGATTGTTTATGGATTTATTCTTGGGGGAAGGGGTGTTACTGGGATTTTTTACAGGATATGTTGTTATCTGCCATGAGCTATTTGTGGGAGTGGTGGGCTAGAAATTTAAACATGATGATGATGATACACTCAACTTCAAAAGTTATAACTGAATGCCAATGCATGTATTAGTTCCTGTAGCATGTGGCTCCAGGAATATAGTACAGTGGTCAGAAGATCTCAGAGATCCAGGTTTGAATCCCCACTGAGTCAGAGGAGTTCAGTGCCAGAGCTTGGGTCAGCCACTCTCTGTCAGTCTTATCTCCCTCACAGGATTGAGGAGGAAAGTGGGACCTAAATATCTAAATAAATGAACAAAGCTATAAGGCAACATCCCCTTGGAGATCTGCAAATCAAATGAATAACTTCAGTGCTGTTCCAGGGCAGTTGCAGTCATCCAAGAAGCTTCCTGCCCCCAACCAAGGATATTATCAAGCATCTTCATAACCATCAAGTCATCCTCTGGAGTACCCTTTTAAAACACTTGTTCTTTGTCTTGCAAATGCAGTGAAAGAATAAACATAAACTTCCAGATGGTTAGACAGGGTCATTTGATAAATCTGACCCTTTCTTTTGTGGGTTGTCAGCCCCATTGCACTTCATTTTTCACCTGGTGCCACTGAAGCAAGTTAGTCAAGTAAGAAAGGTAACGAGGTGCAAAAAGTTGTGGATGCAGTTAAACTTACAATCAAAAATGTGCCACAAGAGAAGTGGCTCATCTCTCTCCATTTTGCCACTGAAGTTAAATCACTTGTCTCAGGCTAATCTGCTCTGAAAAGATGCCTACCACCACTTACTCATCATTCTTCTGTAATCTAATTTTATTTTTTATTGGTATGCTAATATGTTGTGTGTTTGTGTGTGTGTGGGGGAGGAGGGTTCTTAAAAGGAAGCAATATTTG